>NW_026999320.1:600000-824191 GCF_037126465.1 Ornithodoros turicata | reverse complement strand
GGTATTACTACCTGTAGGTATTACTTTCCTGAAAAAAAATGGCGAACGATGTCAGCCCATACAGAAAAATGCCAAAGAAGTCGGCCCAGATTGCAAAATGCGCTACGGTAAACCAATGCATGGCCCTCCTCCAATGTGCCACCATCGACCCTGCTAGAAAATCCAATATAATTTTCCAGTATGAGAATTCCAGTATCATTTCATATCGTATTCTGGGACCATGTATGTCATCTTCATAACTGCATACCAGCACATTTATACCTGCTCTTGGTAGTGTTGTACCGGATCTGTATACCTGTTCAGTATGTGTACCTCTTGCGACTGCATGTATGTGGAAGTCTCATTAACTTATGTAATGTATATTCAGTATGTAAGCTGCAAGAAATGCATGCAAAGCAGCCATGTCTGTGCTCCTGAATCCTGATGGTTGTGTTGCGCTCATGGGTACCATCAGGATTCTTTCTAGGTGGAGGGAGGCAGGGTAGAATGTTTGGGGTGCTTTGGGGTGGGTTTGGGGTTAACTGTGCCCACAGCTACACTGGCTCAGAAACCCTAAGTTTCTGCAAGCCAGGAGGAAGCCTCCCCCCGCCCGACGGCGCGGCCATGCTTGTGTCACATACTGTACCAGGATATGCAAACAGTTTGTGTCTCCAGGCCGTTTTTTTATTTTTTTCTGTTGATGTCAGACAGCAGGTTACGAACATAACTAGGAAGCATCTTAAATCGTTCCTCCTTTGAGTCGCTTGAAGGCGTTCTTCTTTTCAGGTACTCCCAGTAGGCATCTGAAATGAACCAAAAACAAATGTTATACAAGGGTATCCTACATACCATGGCAACTGTTATACTGGGTGGTTATATAATAAAAAAATAATAATAAATAAAAAAGTTCTAGCAATAACATACTTTACAGAAAGTTAGGTGGACGCACATTATTTGACTAGCAGATAACTTTTTGCTGGCTTTGTGAGGTATTTGCAAATTTTCTACTGTACTCTAGCTCGGGAAGCTTATGTTGACATTTTTCCTGCTCAGATCAGTCAGACATGTTTTCAATTCACCACATATTTCCATTCCTAGAACAGAGGGTGTAACTAAAACGGAATGGACGAAAGCAAAGAAGACTCCAATTTGTCCCTCCCACTCCCTAGGGCTCCATTTGATTGAGCCACAAATGGAGCAGTGAATCAGAAGGAGATAGGAGAAGAGAAGGAGCACGTGGAGATATTCCACCTGTCAGAACGGATATAGAGGTAATTAAAGTGCGATCATAGTATTTTATCATTTGCTATTGTGGATTTCACACCTCGGTTTACCCCTAAAAGTGGTGATGGCCAGATGGCAATTTCCATCATCATGCACTTGTCCAAAATGCGTTACCGTCTCATCACGCCAGTACCAAACTGTTTTCTGCTGCAAACGTGATATTAACGTTGAATATGTCAAAAGCAAAGCGAAAAACTTGTCGTAAGCAAAAAAAATTAAATTGCCTTTAGAAGGCCAGCGAAAATCTTCCCTAACCTGAATACTATTTTAGTTGTACAACTTTTTAATCAATCAAAAATATGGTATTTGTAAATAAAGATCCAGATCTAAGCTTAAAGGTTTATAAAACAAATGTGAAAGAAAATTGGAATGCAAAAACTCTGTCTTCTGATATGTTCCATGAATGCTTGCAAAAGAAGCTGTTCACTGTTGTGTATCTCATCACCTCAGTAACCTGACTGACAATGTTGCTGAAATATTTAATGTACATAAAAAGAGCAGCCATAAAGATGTGCATGTGTGTTCCTGTCAATGACAAAATTAAAAATTAATACGCAAGTCGTGTACAGGAGCGAATTACGAGACGATTATGAAACTCACTTCCAAGGGCATCCAATTTTTTGGGGGTGAGGCGTCGCTTTCCCTCTGCGCCTTGTTTTAGAAACCGACGGCAGGCTTCTCCTGTTAGACTTCTCTCTGCCAGCTGCTCTGCGCTCCATAGAGCTCTCACCATGTCGCGGCAGAACAGAGAGTCCTTAGGGGTGTCAAGCAGGTATTCAAAATGTTCCTTGTTGACATTTATGCAATCCTCAAGAGTCACCTGTTGCATGAAATAGAACAGATATATCGTCGACCAGAAACAGAAGGAACAAGGTCGCAGGGCAGGTAGTTTACTTTGCACAGAGCTCGAACCAACGTTGTCACACCAAGATGTCAAGGCTGCACAAGCACATTAAATTCCTCTCGCTACTGTTCAGCAATTGTGTCAGCTCTGATTCGTTCTCAGTGCTGCAGGAACTCACGCGAGTGATTCATTTTGATGTATCTCTCCATTTCGGGTGATTATAAGAACTTTTTCAACCATTCTTTGATCTACAATTTATTGGCTCATTTGAGGTGTTGTTAGTGTTTGTCCTATTCTGAGCATTCTAGCCTAAAAACATTTCTTCATGAGAGAAACTGATGTTCTGAGGCTGGAACAAACATAGAAGGGACAGATACAAACAAAGCAGGAGCATTTCTTCATGTTCCATGAATGATGTCGTAAGGGAGCATGTCCTACCTCATCTCCAGTCAATACCAAGTCAGGGCGTGTGGGGGCACGTTGAATGAGGGATCTTCCCAGGAATGGTCGCGATATCCTGTTCCTAGAGTTGGAACGTCCCGAGGTCTGTTGCAGATTGGACAATTGTAGCGTTAGGTCAAACCATGCCAGACATGCCAAGAATAACTTCCAAGATTTAAAACACAGAGTGAGTGTAAAGCACAAGAACATGCTCCCCAATATTCCCCTCTGAATTACATGTCCACGCACCTGTTGCAAACAGAGAATGCTGCAAGGAAAGTAACAGTCTCAAAACACACTTGCCACGGACGGCTCGGAGGATGATAGCGTTTGAATTCTGTTCGCAAAATAAATGTTGTTCTAGTCCCCACCACAGGTGAGTCCGAGTTTTTCTCTCACTTCGGTACCTAAGCAGCACCCCCGCCGTAGAATCGAATACATACGGTATAAACAGAATGCATGAAAGCAGAGGAGCTACCAAATAAACATAGTATGCACGGCGCATTTCCTGTCTTTTATCTCACATATTTTTCAAGAATCCCCCTCATATGCACACCGCACACTTCTTAATCTCCTATAAACAGCATATCCTCGCTACCTCACTCAAATTTCTTTCCGAGCACGGTTGTTCATTTGAAACGTCATTACCTTGTTGACAAGGCTCAAGTTCATCGTGGTTGTGCAGCCCTGAACACTGGAGGCACTTGATGCGTTAGATGGACATGCTGCCATGGATTCACATGTTGGGCTAGTGGGAGCATCACATGGGGTCAGGGAGCCGTGAACACTGGGGCTCCTGGGTTTACTATTTGCCAGAGAGTTTTTTACTGGACTGGAAGGAGCATCACCGTCCAACTACAAAGGAAATATAGACACAGTCAAAAAGGACGTCCACTGAAGCATCAAAGGAAATGTCAATGTTGTGTGAACTCCTCAATGCTCACAGAGACCGGGTATGGATCTGGCAAGTTGTTTGAGTCGGTCGACACAATGGTCACGCTGACGGATCCGCTGGAGCATGCAGACTGTGGTGGTTTCTCAACCTGATGATATCCACAGTAATATTATTACCAGCACATAGGCATGTTATGTGCAAAAACAAGGGTGCACAAAGTAAATCATGGTTTGTGTAACACACCAATCGCTTACACAAAAAGAGTGCGCAATAATTATTACATTTGACGTCTTGCTGTCCTCTCTCGAAGGCAACAAAACTGATGATTCTGGAGTGGTTATATTACGTGGAGCTGTGGTGGCCTCTTCAACCTGCAATGTTACAGACACCATATGAGCAGTTTGCCCTTGGGGGAACAGCCATACATACCATACATTCATGTTGGTCATGCAGCATTTCGTGCGTAAAGACTGGTGAGCTTAGTGCATTCCTCATCGCAGCTTTGAAAAAGAAAGTAAGGCAGTGCAGGAAAGGAAGAACATCATCCCAGAGGATACAATCACAAAGGATACAAATAAATTAACACTACCATACAAGCACACCCTAAAAACAGAATAGCATGGCATAGCACGCACGGAACCAACCGTTGCGAAAGATACCATTGTGTAGCTTGATTTGCTGAAAATAGTGGGCATACACCTTTTTTTGTGACATGAACATAATTAATGTCTGCCACAATAAGGGAAGACCCTACCGTTCACAAGACATCAGGTCAGGGAGTGATATGATTCACAACGACAACGGTTGTGAGCGTGCTGTGCAAGGAAGTTCATTTTTGAGAACGCAGGCAGGCACGTTACGAAACGTGAAACAGCAAGCAACATGAAAAAACCAGGCACCTGTTACCCAGCATGCCATAGATTTTCCAGGGTTTTGCAAAGCATGCCTGCCACCAGAGCAGAAGTAGAGCAAGCAGAAAAATTGGGAAGATATACCATGCTTTTCGAGCATCGCCTCTTGTAGCTTCCTACAAAGCTGCCTTTCTGCGGTGAGCTCCTTTTTGAGGCTCTGGTTTTCCTCTTCCAATTTTTGCTTCATCTCCCTTTCAAGCAGAAACCTCTTTCTTGGCACTGTCTCACTGTCATGCACCTCCTTTCTGCTCTGTCTTCCTTGTTTCTCTGTTTGTCCCTTTCCTGCTTCCATTTTCTTGTCTGCGTCATTTTTGGGACCGCCTGACCTCACCTGGATTACAATAGTAAGAATGAAGTGCATTCAATGTGACACATGCAGTGTACATAAAGTCCTTGTTTCCCCCATTTCAAAACAAAATTACCAAAAGTGAGACCACCGCACACAGTTAACCGCACACAGTTAACCCATTGGTAGCCCCCAAACATCCTGTTTGATATGTGAGTTGCTTTTACACAAGCAGCACAATTCCCGCCACTAGTCTGGTTTTGTTAGAAACTGAAATGTATGACATACGGCTGACGCAGCCTCATCATTTGTGGCAGCAACTGCAGGTTCAACTGTTTCAGGTAGAACCATATGCTTGCTTGCCATGCTGCCATGGGCCTCCTTCATGCTAAATGTGCGTGTTTCTGGCTTTGGTGCTTGCTTCTTTCGTGCTTCCATTTTCATGCCTTGACCGTTTTCACGACCTTTTGGCTTCACCTGAATTAGTAAAAATAGTAAAAAAAGAAGTGCACTTAATGAGCAAATTAGAATGTTGCGAGCGAGCTGGTGTACTGTTGAAAGAGGCAAGATTTCCTTGAGTTTGACGAACACACAATACGAAGAGAGAAGTGTCCTCAAACTCAACGAGATGTTACTTCTTTCTATGGTGCACTTAGTTTGACAAAGCAATGTACACAAAGTATCCTCACACGCATTGAGTAAGAAGCCCCTGCTTCCTTCACTTCAACACAAAATTAACAAAAGCGAGGCAAACACACACAGTTTATACCAACCGGTAGCCCCAAAACTATCTCATTTGCACATTAATATGACTGCTAGGTTACCGCCTCGACCCTCACCATTAATCTTGTCTTGTAGCCAATTTCAAAGAGAAACATAAAAACATAACGTACAACTGACGCAGCACCGTCACTCGTGTCCGTATCTGTGGGCTCAAATATTTCAGGTATAGCCATACGCCTGCTGACCATGTTCGTTATGAGGGCCTCTTTGGACTCTGTAACAAACAAAGAGTGACCAAACATCAAGCACGTCATAAATAAGCAAGCAGCTTCAAGGAGGCAGCCACAGGGAGTGCTGAGCTATAAATGCCTTTATGCTCTAACTATCGTTTAAACAGCTGTTCCAATTTCGGGATTGAAAAGTTTCGCACAATTACAGATGAGGTAATTGCTTAAGACTAGTCCAGGTGTTATCAGCTTGGGCAAAGTGCATGAGAGCTCAGAAAGAAGGCCAGTACTCTTCTAGAGCACTTAACTTAGCTGCATATGTTTGGTATATAGAATGTGTAGGAGTGCTAACTGTGGACGGGACCACCAACAAAAAATTAACAAATGAAAGAAAGTCAGAGACAGCCCCTGTTCTTGTCCGTTTCTCCTGGCCCATCGCTAACGCCAAGCCAGCATTATTACCGCGATAATTAAGCAACAAATCTCTTCGAATCCGTGATATCAAGGAGAAAAACAAAACGCGCATACTCTAAAATCACCGGCTACAAATGGTCTATAGTTTCGGAATGTGCCCGCCTTGGGAGATGCAAAATTTGACTCCCTTTGTGTTGCCTTAACCTATCCAAATTCAAAGTAACCCATAAACGAACATCCAACCGCGACTTGAGATCAACAAAGCAGGATTTTATAACTCTCATAGGGATTGCTGAATACTGCAACATGACCGGTATGTCGTATCGACTGCAGTTTTGATACGATGTATGAAAGCCGCCAGAACGATGCCTAACTCAAGAGCGAACTGAAGGATATCACCAAGAACTTCAAAATCGACGATAATTTGCACACCGTCGCTCACAGGAAAGCACAAGCTTGTTCTAACTGTGCCCTACTCGTGAGGTGATGGAGCCAGACGAATCTAGGTTTCCCGCCCAAACGAAGCACCAAACGAAACTACACTTTCACCGAAAATATCACTCGTCAAAAACTGTTTCGCATCACCGTAGTTTTTGTGTGTCAATGAGCGTACTTACCTCCAAGTAGCAAGACTTTTGCGTCGTAGAAGCCCTTAACAGCTCCAGACTGGGACTGCCAAAAAGCCTTCTTGATGTTTCGGTCACAGACGTCACAACTTTGCGGGTTGAAGCTTTTGATCAGGGAAACAGGCATTATTCCCTTTACGTCGTCTTCGACGTACCGGACATAAGCGTACATTGTTCCTTGTAAATGGTGTAGGAAAAACAAAATAGCACAAACTACGGGACACAACACATGTGCACATTCAGACAAAGACGCACCTGCCATCCATTACGGGCAATGAAAAAAAAAACACAATGCTATCAACGTTGCCAGAGAGTGATGCAGAATACTGCTAACGGAGGATGGTTTTTCCTGTCTCAGCTTTCTTTAATATTGTGTAATTGCTACCCCCCAAAAAAATATAAAACGACTTATTATTAAAAAATAAAAAAAACGAAGTAATAATTCTAACTCCGTTGACCAATTATTTCGAAGAAAAAATTCACAAGGTAGCCGAGAGCCAACAGGCGCCAATCTCCAAGTCGTGCGAAGTCGGAACAATTTTGTCGAACTGTTGATGCTGTGATATGAGTAGTTCTCAGTTTCTCGTATTTAGTGACGTATTTTTTTCGTTCTCTTCAGTCGTATAGCGATATTACGTACCAAAAGGTATGCCTCCAAAGCGGAGGTTAAAGCAGTACCTCTACAAGGGGGCAGATTTTAAGGTTCCGAGGCAACCAAGTGCAACCGTCGAAAGAGCAAGAACAAAGGCGATTGTAGCGGCTCTAGTGAACATGGAGGGCTGGAAGAGCCTTGCGAAGCTGCGAGAGGATCCAACGATGAGTGCGCCAGTACTAGTTTCGTGCCAACACAGGAATCGGCGAACATCGATCCACACAGTCAGGTGGATGACGGCAACACAGAAATCTCCCCCTCGTGTGATGAACCGCGTTCAGCCATCACGACCGGTACAGACTACCTGTGCTCCGACGTTTCCGGTGACATCACACATCGTAGTGAGCTTGTAGGTGACACATCACAACAGGTGAACCCAGCAAGCACATGTACATTTGTCGTTTCTGACATTGACAGTCTCGACGAAGGAGATCCAAGGAGTCCGGCACAAGCTTCAGATCAAGAGACTGAAATATCAGGTGATGACACTGATGTCAACTCCTGCGCCGAAGACGAAGACGTTTGGTCGATGTCAAGCGACAGTGATGACAATGATGATATGGCCCCACCAAACAGCGCTCACGCTGGATCTGCGCAGTTCTTTGAAGCGACCGATGATAATCTGCATGAGGACCTCAATTCAGAACTTTCCAACTCTACTCTTCCAGGTTCGCAGACGACTGTGGCGGCTGCTATCGTAATGGTAATGGCATTTGTTGTTGGCCATGGTCTGTCCTGGATTGCTTTGCAAGACCTGTTGACCATGATTAACAGTATGTTTGGTTCTACGGTCTTGCCACCAACATTGTATCTCTTCAGGAAATTGTGGGCCAAAAAGAAACAGTGTCTTGTCACCTATCATTACTATTGTTCACGTTGTGAGACAGTCCTCAATGAAGAGCTCCACTGTAATGTCTGTATGGTGACATATACTATGAGACAACTCAGAGCGGCTGGGTGCTTTTTTGTTATCACGAAAATAGCGAAACAGATCAAGCATCACATTGAATTGTTGAAGAGTGACTTACTCGGCAACTTACAAAAACTAGCAGCTGAATCACTAACTGAATCAAATGATGACATCTCGGACATCACAAGTGCAGCTGCCCACCGCAAACTGCGACAATATGGAGCTTTGAATGAAAGTGACCTCACAATCACATTCAATACCGATGGCAGCCCTCTTTATGAATCGTCGAAAACATCTATCTGGCCAACCCAGTTCACTATTAACGAGCTCCCTCCACAGTCACGTTTCAAGAGTTCAATCCTTGCTGGGTTGTGGTTTGGCAAGTCTCATCCGAGAATGAGTATGTTGCTCAGCAAGTTTGTAGATGAGGTCAACTCGATGCAACCAGTTCAGTGGGTGTGTGGTGGTATCACGTACACGTCGAAAGTGTATGCACTCTGCTGCTGTGTGGATGCCCCAGCCCGTGCAGCTGTTCAGAACTACGTTCTTTTCAACGGGTATTTTGGTTGCCCATGGTGTCTCACAAAGGGGACTTATAGCCAAGGTAGGTGCTCTGTATATTACCGTAGACTGCACTGCGGCATGGTACAATTACATTTCCAAAATTGGCAATTACCAAAAGTAAATTTGGCAGAATTTCGATGAGAACTGTACAAACTCCATGGGAAATGGATCCACTGTACCTGCTGTGAAGTTTGCTACCTATTTCCTTTGATACAAGTGCATACACACATATTGTGTTCCTCTCTGTTGTGCTGTTAGTATAAATTTCGCTACAGTTTTTATCTATTTTACCCCTATGACAACACCGTCAAGGTCTTAGTAGAATATTTAAATAAACAAATAAATTCAATGTTTGCAGCTTAATATATGAATAATGGCTATATAAAATTACATAGAATTAAATACATATATAGATATATGTAACAATAAGTTCAATCAAATATAAATATATTTACCTAAAAAATTGTCGCTCAATATGTCATGTACATTTTTACAATAATCATTTTCCTCGCAGGAAGTATGAGGTACTTGTATGAGGATCAGGGACCAGAAAGGACACCAGGTGGTGCCATTAGGGATGCGAACCTTGCTGTTGAACTCAACACAGTCATTAACGGCATCAAGGGACCTTCACCTCTTCTTGGTTTGCATGGGTTTGACCCAGTGTGGGGATTCACAGTAGACTAGATGCACTGTGTTCTCCAAGGAGTTGCCAGGCAGTTCGCGGAACTCTGGTTTGGTTCTTGTCACTCAGAGGAACGATTTTATATCGGTGAGCATTGCAGTGGGTACTTCGATAGAATAGTGCAATCAATAACCTTATGGCGTTTGGAGAAGCACACTGGTTTTCTGGGCAGTTCTTCAAATTTCGAAGTCTAAATCATTCTGAGGGAGCTCTTGCGTACGGTACAATTTGGTTTTTCTGCCCAGTAGATCAGACACTGTCAACTCATCCCGTTAATTCGATAACACCTTTAAAGGCAGACTTTAAGTTGTGGAATAAGCATCCCATGGCTTCGGTACGCCTGTTGCATGGAAGAGGGCCTTCACCATCTACCTTCAACAAAAAACATATTGTCAATAATTGAGTTTGAGTTTGATTATAGAAAAAAAAACGGAATGTCAATAATTAGTTATTCTTTTTTCATCTAATTAACTTGTTTCAGTCACATGGCTCTTGTGCCGAGAAATGCAAGGAAGGCGCCTTTAGCTTCAGTGTCACCAATGTACTGCAATATTCTGCTGTGGAATGTTTTAGAAACGCGGAGTTGATCTTGGATGAAAGCTTCCTTCTCTTCGCAGGCAGTCCTGTTGTTGTGAACAAGGTTAACCAGCGGCTTCTTCTTATAAGGCCACCTCACTGCTTCACACGCCTCCCGAGGATCATCACAGAGCGAAACTTTTGGAAAGCGAGTGAATGGCGCCTCTGGGTGCTATTTTATGCCTTGCCCTGCACCCTTGGTCTCCTACCAGAGAGGTATTGGAGGCATTTTTCCAAGCTCTCTGAGGCACTTCATCTCCTCCTCTCGGAAAGGATAACACCTCGAATGATGTGCAGAGCTGGTAAGGCTATTGTTAATTTAAGGATAGATTCATGGCCAGGTCGGGATTCTGCCAAACAGGCTACTTGTATGGTAACCCGCTTCTTTGTCCCACTTTTCAGAGCAACTTCTCATGCAGTTTGTATCAAGCGCAGCTTCCCTGTATGGAGACAACTGCATGAAATTTAATATGCATCAACTCCTTCACCTCACTAAAGCAGCTCGGCAAATGGGACCTTTGTGGGCGCATTCTGCCTTTGTCTTCGAAGGTGGAAATGGTTCACTCGTGAAACTCGTGAAGGCATCAAAGGGAGTGCCTCAACAAATAGTAGAAAGAGTCGTCCTCTCCCAGGAGCTACACCACTTCCTCGCAGTATATACACTACCTACTCATATTACAGCATTTTGTAAGAGCATGCTGGGGGAGAAGAGGCTGCAGAGTGTGGCTTATGTTGGAAGTACCTGTTTGTTGGGCAAGGCAAAAGCAACAACACTAACAGTGGCAGAAAAACATGCAGTAACAAGTATGTATGGCACTTGCCAAGATGTTGTAAATGAGTACACTAGGGCTGTTTATAAGGACCAGGTCTACCACAGTGAGGCATATTCACGTGCTGTGAAGAGCAACTCTGCTGTTGTCAGGACAGCCACGGCACAGTACTACGTTATTCGTCGAATAATTGTGGTGAGAGTGAACAGTGACCGCAAGTGATTGCTGTTGTGCAAAGAAGTGTTGACGATGGATGGCAATTTCCCACCTCACATCAACGAGTGCTTTGTGGACCCTGTATCGTTGCCCTGTGTTGTGGACATGCTGGATGTCAACAGTCCTAGTCTTTTTATTAATTTTGCCCCAGAAGAAAGGACGTTCATTTGTGACCTTCTAAATGTCATTGAAAGGGACTAGTGACTTCATTTGGTGTGACTGTAATGCCATTTCATGTCGGTTAGTTGTATACTTACACCGTTTTTTCTACGTTTACTTCCTTCAAAGAGTACAATTTTTTTATGTAACTATAGCACAAATAATCATCAGTGGTATCAGTATTTTCTGTAGTTCTGCATTCCTGAAAACCTTTTATAGTTAGTGACAAGTTAGGTCCCACAGTTCGAGGCTGCCCACACTGCATCACTCCACGTACAAACAAAGTTACCACGAAACAAATTTTCACAGAATGAAGCAGTAAACCGAATTAAAAGAGCTAAAATCAGACACGGACAACACACACGGAAGGCGCACTAACAACAATTTATTTGACATGAGACGGACGTACTAAAAACGAGCTCAAACTCCCTCTCCTTTTCCGTTAAACCAAGGAACGGACAGCTGACACATCTCCATTGGTCCATTGGTTTAACGGAAAAGGAGAGGGAGCTTCTAAGCTCGTTTTTAGTACGTTCGTCTCATGTCAAATAAATTGTTGTTAGTTCGCCTTCCGTATGTGTTGTCCTCGTCTGATTTTAGTGCTTTTAATTCGGTATGCAGTACCAACAGGCCCAATTCCACGTTTTGAGAAGCAGTAAAACCTGTTTGGGCAAAATATTTCCAGGGTGTCTACTAAACGGTTGCGTTCAAATTCCTTAATTTTTCCAGATTTTCACCGTTTATTTCAAGCGAATTCCTTGGCGAAAACAAAAGGGAACTTTGTACCTGCTGTTATGTTTTGGTACAGATCCTTCATAAAACAGATCATTTCTTGAGTAATTAGTAAGAATGCCCTATTTTTCTGCCTCTGAGCTTGTTGTGTTAGCAAACTGCTACTCACAGCAACATTGCTGCGGCGTGACTGCTCAACCACTTAAGAGTGCTGGCAATTCACTGTGCATCGTGACGGCGCTTGTCTGCGATTTTCTCTGACTTCATATGCCTCTTGGGCAAATTCCCTGGCAATCCGCTGACTGTTCCATTCACATCAAAATTTCCTGACAATTCCCTGTTTTCCAGGTTAGTTGACACCGTGGTTTCCTAGTTGATACAATTTAAGTTGTTATTCAGCTCACAGCGCCGCTAATATTGGAACTGTGTTTTGCACCATTGTAGCACAGCAGTGCAGAGACAGAGCCAACTGCAGGACGCGATGAGAATCAGTGGACTGTCCCAAACTGTAGGGGTTAAGTTGTCACTAACTATAGAAAATGTAGATGAAACCACACCATTTATCATCCACAATGCAAGCTAGTACACAGTCCCTCACCCATCCACACCCGGCGAGCTGATCTGGATTTCTGAGACTTGATTTTTGGTATCGGTTGAGTTACAAGAATATTTTGACATATGCAGGTCACTTTACGATACGGTTACATCACGCTGAACATCACTGTGTGTTTGGCTTGAACGAGAGTTCCTACTGATCAACTGTCGGACTTTAATGGATTTCACTGTATTGATGTTCTTACAAAAACTCCCTTGTTCTGAGCATATGTATCATACTTATCACATTGTATACCATCTTCCACAAGCGTGCATAAAACTACTGGTTCTGCAACTTCAGTTGTAATCAATTAGTAATATCCACAGACCGACCGCTGTGGGGTCGCTCATGATCTCAGTTGTCTTGCAACGATTAATTATAATATAATAATAAGTATTATAAATAGATAAAATCATGCATCCTCGCTGCAGCAGAACACAAATGAAAATGCAGGAAACCCAGTCACGCGCGGCTGAGCCTGTTTGCAAAATGTAACATCGGAACATGAACCATACACTAGTTTCAAGGTACTGCGTATATATATCCCGTGTAAGGATATTCATGGAAAAAGTGAGCGTTCATTATCTTCATTATCTTGGCTTAGTGTGAAGTGCTGTCATGACACACGTGCTTCTCATAATTTTTAATTCATTCAGATGGTCTTAAGAGGGTTTGATATGCCTGATATGGGGTCTCGTATGAAATATACTGGGTCCTCGTGTGCTGGTATCAAAAACCGATATGATTATACCAGCTAACTGCAGCATGTATATTTATAGCGGGATCTCGTATGTTTTATACCAGGATTGCATGCAGCATGTATGTTCATACTGTGATTTCATATCGGATTTTCTAGTAGGGGATCACTTCTTCAAAATCTGATTAATTAAATTTGTCTCGTGTTGGTATATTCAATTTAGCTTCCTCTATTGTGCTTGAAATTATGTACATCCGCCCTGCAATTATGCATGTACCCAGAGCCGTATATTAAAAGGGAGTATGGCCATTGGGAGGAGTCACAAAAAGAGGCTCGACTTGTCAATCACAGTTTCGCTCCGCTGATTGGTTTGCTCTTTATCAACGCGGTCGCCATGACACCTCACTGCCACCCAAAATGGCGACGAAAACAAACACAGTGAAGCGGGGATTTCGTGACAAAAAATTTTCACAGACTACTCTGATTTTACGCTGCAAATGTACATCCTCATATACGTTTCTTGGAAATCAGTTTCAACTGATGTTCATCCATCGATATGTAACCGAAAGCAATACGTTTTGTCGCCTGTGTTAGGCCTAGTGAACACGGCGATCACAACGAAATCATAACAAAAACGGCGCTCTGCTGTACAATCTTATATTTAATTGCTGGATTTCATGGATAGAAACATTCTTGCCTCTTATATTCCAACTATTCATGTAGATTTGATTAAAAATCATACCGACAACAGAGTGTGTCCCAGCAGGTGGTTCTGCCGGCAGAGGTACAACGACGGAAGCAGACGACAATTCCCGACGTGCCTTACGCTCCCTAGGTGGCGCTCGTCAAATTGGCACCAAAAATCCACCAATTTTGCAGATTGCGAGAGCTATCCATTTCAATCCCATCCAATCCACTTGCCACCCAAAATGGCGCTGCCCATGTTCGATAAGGGGGCAAATAGTGAGGATAGGCTGATTCATAGCGCCCCATATTTCAAGACTTCATTGGTCGGAAAGCTCAAAAAGTGGGTGGAGCTCCAGGTATAGGCAGGTCCCATTAATGGCCAGACTCCCTTTGGCCTACATGGCACTGCATGTACCGCCCTGAAAGCGACCTCTATCGAGTAGCGCAGAGGACACGCCAGACTCTCACTGGCTTCATAGCTAAGGACATTATACCGCCGGAAGCCCCCAGGTCTGTGCGGGTACTGCCGACTTTCGTAAGCTTTCCGAACCTTCTGGAAAGAAGAGATCAGGTCCTCCCTCAAGTCCTCCGAGCCAATTTTCATGCTCTGGTAGACGAGAATTTTCTACGTTTACGGCAGCATATACAGATGGCGCATCCGGAAACAACAAGTCCGCCTCAGCATTCCTCATACCATCCGAAGGCGTAGTGCAAGGACGACGCCTTTCACATCCAACCTTGTCAACTGCTGCGGAACTCTATTCATCCTGTTCTTTCTACGACACATCGCTGATTTTACCCCGCGGGAATGGGCATTCTTCACAGACTCCAAATCTGCACTTCAAGCTATTGAAAATTCCAGCATACGAGGCCCATCCGCACCCCTCGTCACAGATGTGTTAATGTCTTACTACACTGTCTACGCAGCAGGCCACAGGCTAGTTCTCCAGTGGGTTCCAGCCTATTGTGGTGTCGTGCGGAATGAGCAGGCCGACACCGCCACAGAAGCAGCACTCCCGCTGTGGTGCTCTTGAGGATCTGCAGCACATTCTTTTTCATTGCCCCCACTACCAACCTTCCCGAGCCGCACTCTCCGAGTCCCTTTGTCAGCTGGACTCTCGCCCCTTCTCCCTATCAAAATTGCTTGGTCCCTGGCCCAGCCAGGGATCCAGCCCAGCAACGATCTGCACTCAAAGCTCTTTTGACATTTCTGGACACCATCGGACATCGATCGTTATTGTGAAGGGGCTCCTTATTTTATTCCCCACATCCCCACCAGCAATGAGGGAGAGTACCGCCTCTGGCGATGAACCTCCCCACTCTCCATCACAACATAAAGTTGTTGTTGTTATTGTACATCTATCAGAACTTGTAATTAAAACTCCACCATTGCAATGATGGTGCTCACATATAGGAATGTCAGACTTTTTATAATAAAGCTTGTAATTTCATAGTAATCGTATTGGTTAAGATTCTTGGATTAAATATGCTACTCCATTTTAAGTCTGATTCATTGAAAACTTGTTTGCATGATTACCATTAATAAAAAATATTGTGTTTGATGTGTGATACCTCCTCAATACTATTGCATCATACCTCTAATAAGTAAGCATAATCTGTGTTACGTGTATCGTATAAGCGTACGTATATATATATATATATATATCGCAGAGATAAGCACACGCACGGCCCTCCGACCACCGATAACCGCGCGAACAACTCTCCACCCACGCTCTGCTCGCCGCATGCACAATCAAACTCGCGAGTGGAGTCGGCCCAGGCGGAACAATGTGCGACGATAAGCGCATGGGTAGCCCTCCGGCCACGCGCCGCAACCAGCTCTCACCAACTCCCCATAGAGCCCATAGTATTGGTAAATTCACACAACACTGGGCACTCGACCAATGAGAATGCAGCGATTGCTCCCTCAATCCTCCAATCAGAAGTATTTCGGTCCGGCTCGCAGCACGACCGGTTCTGGCTGTTGTTGACTTCTGCTTTCCATACTGGCCTGTACCGGCTACCCCTGACATCTAAGTCTACTAGCTTTTATGCACACCGTAAAGTTATTCCGTCATTCCCAAACAACTGTGAAAAGTGTTGTAATGAACAGGAATTTATTTGAGTCATTATACTGACACAATGGGCAGGTTGACGCATATACATGCACTGAGCGTACAGAATCCATTGCGTAACGCTTTCTAGCAGACTGGAACAAAGTTCAAAGTTGCAAAACACGCATATCGACACAGCGTATTCCCAGCAACGAACAACTGTCACATACATGCGCACGATCTCTTGATCATCATGTCTTTGCCTGCTACACGTCAAACATAAAATGATGCTGCTTCATGAATCCTATTTTCTTGTCACCGCTATGCAGATCTGACGCGCTCGAACATCTTTATCGAGCCAGAATTCACGACAACACTTCAGTTTGAAATCCGACTGGCTGTTCGTAGACCGATGCTTGTGTCGAGAAACAGTACAACACGATCCAAGACACCATAATACACGGATAAGCCGGCGAACGCACTTCCCTCCCAACGAAAGACACCGCCGACCCGGCGTCCACCGTTCAAATTTCAAATGAAACCACCAAGCGAGTACGCAGCACGCAGGCGAGGAAGCGCGAACTGCCGTTTTCAAATTCCGTCAACCAATCCGGACACGCTTGTGGCGTCCGACCAATAGAGAGGCACAGATTGCTCCGTGCGCAGTAACACGCATTTTGATACAGATTTTGCGAGAGCTGTGGGGGGCTGCCGCAACCCGTAAACACGCGAGCGGCCCTACACCCGAGCGCCCTGGTGCCAATGTCTGAGTTTCGTCACCTACGTATACTACTGTTGTTCTTCTACATTTCTTCATTAGAATGTTTCTGCAAAGTCAATTGAGTCAATATTCTGCAAAGTAAATTTTCATGAAGAAAATCAATTATGTTTTTATGCCTGTTTATTTACGTACGAGTGGTGTTCAAGTCAAACCGGGACTTTCTGTCTCCTGAGTGTACAAGTGACTCGCGCTACTTCTTTTTCGTCATTTTCACACGCGACAGGCCTCCGTCTTCACCACGTCGTGGTTCAAAATTTGTGCAAAACAGAAGACACGTGCTGGACAAGATGGCCGACAACGAGGTCAGCGCGCACATCGAACAGCGAATTGTCATCAAGTTTCTTGTGAATGAAGGCGTAAAGTCATCTAAAATTCACAGAAGACGCATGACCACGATATGACCACGGTATGGAGAAGACTCAGTATGTCCACGATACACTTAGTCGCAGCAAAGCGTTTGAGTGGTGCAAACGGTTCCGATTAGTGCAGGACGATCCCGGCCGGGGCGGCTCGGAGCCCAGTGTCAGGGTTCCTGAGAACATCCAACTTGTGGTGTGCATGATCCTCAAGGACCGACGGATAACATATCTCGAACTGGCTCGAAAGACGGACCTTTCTGTGGGAGTGTTGAACACTATCACTCATGAACACCTCCAGTTTCGGAAATGTAGTGCCCGTTAGTCCCGAGGCAGCTCTCCGTGTTTGACCGGCGCAGAAGACTGGAAATCTCCCAAGAGCTAAGGTACGGTTTCGACACCGAAGGACAGCCATTCCTTGATCGGATCATGACGTGCGATGAAACGTGGGGGCACCATTTCACTCCTGAGTCTAAACGCGCATCAGAACAGTGGAAGCATCCGGGCTAGCCAGCTCCCAAGAAGTTGCGAAGCGCGCCGTATGCGGGTAAGGTCATGGCCACGGTTTTCTGGGACAAGGCTGCCATTGTTCATGTTGATTTTCTGCCCAGTGGTACCACCATCAATAGTGCACGTTACTGCCAGGTTCTCATGGATGTGCATAAGGCACTGAAGCAAAAGCGACCTGGCCTGATCACCAAAGGAGTCTTCCTCCTACGCGACAATGAACGCCCGCATACCGCGCATCTCACGACACGCACCTTACAGGAACTTGGCTGGGAGTTGCTGCCACATCCCCCTTACAGTCCAGACCTCGCCCCCAGCGATTTCCGTCTCTTCGGGCCACTGCAGGCATTCCTTGGGGGGCCGCCACTTCAGCTGCAATGACGAGGTCAAGAATGCGGTCCGATCACGGCTGCTACGCGCCGGTAAGGATTTCTACGCTGCTGGCATCCAAGCTCTCGAGAAACGCTAGGACAAGTGCATTAGTGCACCTGGAGATTACGTTGAAAAATAAAACTAATTTCTCTCCTGTAAGTTCATTTTACTTTTGCGAAAAATGAAAAGTCCCGGTTTGACTTGAACACCCCTCGTACAAGATTCAGAATATTTTGTGTCAGGGGAGTTAGTGTGTATCCTCGGCTGTCTTCTTCTTATGCATCTTGAAAGTCAGCCACATCAGCATTGTCATCCCTGGAATATGTAATTATCTGTTTCATATATACAGCTCAAGCAACTACCACAGATATCATGATGACGATGATAATGATTGATATTTTAATTGCGCAGCATGTACTGTGGTCGTAATGTGCTAATTGATCTGTAGAATGGATGACTTCAAAGTTACCACCTCACTGAAACATGATGCCCGAAGATAAACTCAGTGAAGTTAGTCAGTGTGAACTTGTAAAAAGCACAAGTGATTAACTTAACAAGTGCACATAAAATCCTAAACAGCTATGGAAAGGATAGGACATAGGACAGCTATAGGACATATATGGGCGGTGAATAGCACAACACTACATGTAAGCTCTTATGTCAGCACCCAAGATGAACAAGACAAGGCTGCACAGGAAAGGCCCTTATAATGACTTACCGCTGCCTCTTTTTTACCACCGCTGGTGCAAACGTGAAAAAGTTCCGTGCTGCAGTTGCGATTTCTGTGTCCCCCAGCTGACGGAAATAGCTTGCGGACACAAGCTGAAAAGTAGCGAAAAATCACATAATGGCTCTCATATTCTGTGACAATGAATATCACTTGATTTCCTGTTTCATCTTCTGAAACAGGAAATTATTCGGGGAGATTAAAGGATGTGATATTCTGCGACACTGAATATCACTTCAAAGTACGCGAATAATTTCCTGTTCGTGACATGTATGCACTGGACCCGAAAAGCAGAGCTCGAAGCTCATATCGGAAGCAACGGAGGATTTTTGTGAGAGGAAGGCCCCCTATGAGGCAGCACATGCAGTGTGTATTGAGTATCTGCCCGTTAGATCCTATATTAAATTTGGGAATTTTAAGGGTGTCAGGACCCCCGGAGCTCCGCCCCTCCCTCCGGAACCGCCCCTAATAAGACGCCCCTGCCCAGTCATGAAACTAATGACAACGTTGGAGGAGCATTTAACTATTCTCAGTGTGTTTTTTTGTAATGCTAGGAATGCCTGAGTCCGGGCCCGAAACAAACCACACAGAGGGCCTCCAACTTCTTTGTTCTTTGCATATTTAATACAAATTTTTGCACAGGCTATGCATGCATAGCCACGTACGACCCTGAGTGCCGTTGTGGGAAGCAATGTGCTTGTGAGAAGTGCTCTGATCCAATAACATGGAGTTATATACAACAACTGGAGCTAAACATCACTTATTGTGGTGTAAAAGCATCACTGTCACTGAAGTACGTTTCCAATAGATATTCTCAGAATAGCAAAGTGAAATGCACACGTAATATTGCTGTATGTAATCTAAAGAGTTACTTGTACCACTGAATACTACTGGGTCATTCCAGGCCAAATCACCCAAAGGTCGTGCTCGACCTCCTCCAGTTTCGGTTCCAAAAATTATCATGAAGTCCTTACTGCAAATAAATATATTTTCCCGAGCCTTGCGGCACTATGTTGAACCGCTGTCGATTTAGGCCGGGACAAAGTTCGTCAGAATCGCGAAAACCATGCTGCGAAAAATTGACCTACTGAGCAGCGTTTTGCGGCTAGGTGGACATTAGTGACACGGAATAAAAGACTGTGTCCTTAACATTCTGCCAATATCAAGTTCTCCCCTCGTGTCCCATATTCGGCCAGTAAGTAGTATAGAGATAGACTGCATAATATTCGAGCGGCATAAGAACCGTTACGTACAACGACATCCTTTTTCTAATCCAAGATGGCCGATTCTAAGCCAACACAATCCAGTTCTAAGCCAACACAAGCCAAATCCAAAGCCATCTGATTGGCCGCCATTAGCTCCGCCCACTTCACGTTGATTGGCCCATGCTAAGCCTACTGATCTTTGATTGGCTGACCGTAGATCCGCTCCTTCACGCTAATTAGTTGGCTTGGCTCCGCCCACTTCACGCTGATTGGCCCATGCTAAGCCTACTGAGCGTTGATTGGTTTACCGTAGCTCCACCCCTTTATGCTAATTACTTGGCTCCGCCCCCACTTCACGTTGATAGGTCCACGCTAAACCTACTGATTGCGTTGATTGGTTCACCATAGCTCCGCCCCTTTTATGTTCATTACTTGACTCCATCCCCACTTGACGCTGATGGGTGCACGCCCCGCCGCGACTGCTGATTGGTCCTACTGTCCAGGCGCTGCCCCGGCGGCAGTGGGCACGCTGCGGCTTTATCTCAGATGTTCGAACTTACCCATGCCTATTGGCCCGGGCTAGCGGGTGGCCTACTGAACATAGCCTTCACCGGCGCCCACCAGATGGCAGCGGCCCCGCTGCGGCTTTATCTCAGATGTTCAAACTTACCTTGTGGTGTGCACGCACTTCATGCTGATTGGTCTGATTCAGACGTCTAAGCCTACTGATCACCCTTCCAATGTAAGCCTGCCGATTGGCCCGTTCTAAGACCACTGACACCGGACTTTACTGGCTCCGCCCGCTTCACGCTGATTAGCCCATTCTAAGCCTACCGATGGCTGGCCCTGATTGGTCCACGCTAAGCCTACTGAACGGTGATTGGCTTACCTGAATTTGTCGCTCCTAAGCAGCTTCAGACAAGACACACGACAATTGTTGATTTCAACCTTTATCTGGTACAGCAGCCTCCCAGTCCAGCTGCATCAGAGAGATCATTGGTCCATAATTCTATGTGGACATCTCTCACGCTCACTCAGCTCCCTCGGTAGATTCCAACTGTTATTGGTTCATCTGACTGCACGTGGCCGCTCAGCCAGCTCCTTATTGGTTCTAGTTGGTCACAGCTCCCTCATACGCTCCAACCCCGATTGGTCCATCTAACAGCAAGTGGTCACTGCTATTGATCCATTGAACTGCAAGCCACTCATTGGTCACTCACACTCATCTCTAGACGAGATAAATTTAACTGTGGGAGATTGTAACTTTTACCATAGGATAACTTTAGCGGTGGCTGGTAGGCTCCAACTGCTATTGGCCCGTGCTAACCGCATGCCCCCACCCTGATGCTCATCATGGTTCACAACGCGCATGCTCTGACGGCGCCGAAGAAGGTTCCCTACACATTTAATAGAAATTATGCTATTGGTCCAGCTGCGTCATAGGGCACGACTTGGTTCTGCTGTGGCTGGCCCTGATGCTACTTACTTCGTGGCGCAACTCTTTAATGGCTCCACCCACTTCGCATTGATTGGTCCATTTTAAGCCTACTGACTTCTAAGCCAGTCCACGCTAAGCCTACTGATCACTCCACCAGCGCTCTGATTGGCCGCTACCAATTGGCCCTCGTTCTAAGTCCACTGACACCAGATGGCACAACTCTTCACCAGCTCTGCCTATTTCATGCTGATTGGTCCATTCTAAGCCTACTGACTTCTAAGCCGAACCACGCTAAGCCTACTGATTGTCCCTTCACACCAAAGCCTACCGATGTCTGGCCCTGATTGGTCCACGTTAAGCCTACTGAACAGTGATTGGCTAGCCTGTCGCTCTTAAACCACAATGCAGCAGCTTCAGACAAGACACACGACAATTGTTGATTTCACCCTTTATTTGGTACAACAGCCTGTGGGTTGGTTCAGCTGCGTCAGAGAGATCCCGGTCATCTCTTGCGCTCATTGGTCACTCAGCTCCCTCGATAGACACCATATGGCTCATCTAACTGCAAGTGCTCATTGGCCCATCTGACTACAAGCCTCTCATTGGTCACTTATGTCTAGAGCTCCCAAACAGGCTCCAACTGCCCATGCCTCCATCCGCGGCCGCTCAATGGTTCACAATGGAACTTTTTCACATGCTCTGCCCTACGCAGACAAGAGATGGCGCCGCTTGTCTTTGCAAAGATGGAGAGCTGCCATTGCATTGGTGACTCATTTCTATCCAACTGGTTCTAGAGAGCCAGCGTTCTGAACCGCTTACATGCCGCCGCCTGTTCACATAGACGCAGTTGGAAATGAAAAAAAAAAAAACATTTTCAGGGTACACATCTCAAAACACGCTCTACACAAGTAAAATTGGCTTCCCCCGGTTGCATGCCTGCGTTAGGTGAAGCCCGTCCCATCTGGCTGCTCACTGGTTCACAATGAAACTTTTTCACATGCTCTGCCCTACACATACAAGGGATGGCGTCGCTTGTCTTTTGCAAAGATGGACAGCTGCCGTTGCATTGGTGACTCATTTCTATCCAACTAGTTCAAGAGAGCCAGCGTTCTGAACAGCTTACATGCCGCCGCCTGTTCACATAGCCAGAGTTGGACCCTATAGACCCTATAAACCCTATAGAGCTTGGGCCTGTTTTTATTTTAGACAGCGCGCATTCAACACACGAAATTAAATAAATCGAGCAGAATGACAATAGCATAGTGGCGCTATGTGGTGAAGCTCAAGACGCACTGACACTCCAACGTTTATTAAACAATGACGCGCGTACTGAAGCTAAAAAAAAAAAGAAAACTCAACCCAAGCTGAGTATGAAGAAACACAATTGCTCCCATCAGAACATTCTGTTCAAACATAGCCGGCGTACACGACACAGCTCGCACTCCTGGAAGCACTCTTAGAAATATTAGGATGGTCGCACAATGAACGAGTTCATCTCGGAAAAAATGCGCTCACCTTCGAAGACGGGTCACGAGCACCATGCCGCAATATCTGAAACATGCGGCGCGTGGACAGCTCACGCGACTTTAGCCAGCCCATGCAGTTTTAGACTTCAACATAAGAAATCAACTAAATCCAGCACAAAGCACAGTGATGGTATGTCGTGACTGACGCTTATTAAACAATGCTATGCAGTGAAGCTTCGCACGTACTCAATGTTAAAAACGGACACTCAACCCAAACTGAGAAACACAATTTCGGATTGCCTTCACAGAACATCCCGCGCCTCCGCGTTCCTTCTCTATACTGGAAGCAGCAATATTAAGATCGCCGCACTATGAACAAGTTCATCGAGAAAATAGGCTCACCTCATCACATCCGTATGGCGCACGTAGATTCTTGTCGCGCGGCGCGCTACAGCAGGGTAGGGAAACACGGGCGCGTGGACAGCTCACACGATTTCAGCCTGCCCGCGCACACCTCACTACATGCGATGACATACCAAAATGTCGCGCGCACCTTCCAGGCACCCGTTACCGTACCAGCCGCACGGAAAACTTGATAGCCGAAACACAGGCGCATAATATAACCCTCCGGTTGGGACCATCTCTTTTATATCAGTGCTCGCTCGTTTCCGCAAGGTTGCAAGCCCGAGAAATTGGGTCACCTTGAAGATGTGTTGGAGCCATCTGTTTTATATCAAAGAGGCACTTCATGGCCAAACTCTGCGGCGGACCCTAGCGAGAAAAAATGTTGCGTCAAGGTGATGTAACGAGAAACTGGGTCACCTCGTAAATAATGTTTTCCGAGGCCGCACGTATTAAAACCAGTGATCACACCACGCTATGCGACCACCTGCTCATTGCCGAAACAAGCATCAAGAACAAAGGGTTCGCTTATGCAGTTTCCAAATGTCCTTCGCAGCTAACGGGCGCGCTCGGGCATGATTGTGTAAACAAAATCGCGCCACCTTCCAAAGGCGCATTTGAGTTCCGTCCGTCGGTCGACTCTGGGTCAAGCGCACAACGAGGAAACTTCTCATTTTCAGTTCATTCGGCAGTATTTCCTGTTTTTAGGAGGAAAAATTCTGTGTTGTGTGATGGAGACGTTATATAGATAGGTGATAAGGAGAAGGATTATATAGCACGTACTCATCGACTAAGCGAGTATAGTTTGTGGAGAGCGCCTCGCTATTTTAAAGTATTTTTATATCATATCCCAAACGTTCTGCGCGATCAAACGGAAAGAAGAAAACCGTTTCACGCATCACGGTGCGTGCGCGTACTCAAACAAGTCCTGGCTATTAGTAAAAGAAGTAGTTTTGGGTTCCCAGGCGGGTTCTGCATAGTGTTTCCAGCGCATCAGGCGACAACGTAAACTGTTCTGCGCGATCAAACAAGTCCCGCTCCCACGCGAGTGCCATATCATAACTTGTTTCAGCGTGCTCAAACAAGTTCTGGCTTTTATGGTCGTATGATGGTGCAGATTTGTAAGAAACACTGAAGAGATTCAAGGATGATCCTCCGACATGAGAAAAGTGGTGAGCAGCGACTTGACAACCGCGAAAGTGCGAAGCCTCAGTGTGTCGTGTGAGATGGATCAGTTCGTATGCAAAGGCATGCTGGCAGATTTACAATGCCTACACAACTTTTTAGATGGACACGGAGAAGAGAGTGATTTTAGTGACATTTTGAGAGCAATTCCCGTGCGGAGTACTCATTCTGGACCTTCCATGCTTCAAAATCACATGTTTTAAAGGCCGAGCACATAATATGCTTTGACATAATTCATCCCAAATGTCATACTTTTGGCAAAGTTGGCCATTTCCAACGCCATTTTTGAAAATGAAGCGGTCGGCCGAGAAAAATCCAAATGGCTGGAGATGACAGATCAATATCTATGCTAACGCATATAAAAATTAAGAAGGTACGTTTTGATAAGGGTGAGAAAATATTTTTTATGTCCCATACGGTTACGCGAGGGCCGCACGAGACGGCTCCCTGTGAGGCTGTGGCGCGCGAACAGATTGCGTGCCCAGGTTTCACAAGCCACGTCCTGCAGCTCGATATGAGCATGTCCCCCTTTTCCCCAGCCCTTTTGTTAGTAAACTGTGTAGTTTTTATTGTAATGAGTGCATTAGTCAGTATTGTTAGTAGATGTTTCTGAGAGTCTTTCAGCTATGCTATCACACTCACAAGGAATATTATGAGCAAACCATGCTATCCTTTCAAATGCGCGTTTCTTATGATTAATAGCAACGCAGGTCACGTTGTGAGCGGATGGCTTTTGCTGCATTGTACCGTCCAAAAACGCGCTCGTACATCCACACCTTGCATTGCCTTACCACATCCACGGCCTTGAAATCGGCTTAGGAGAGCTCATCCGCGGCTCAGCTGATTAGTTTACGATCGTCTTTCTCAGATGTGATGCATGCCGGGTTGCCAAAAAGGTTGTTATTGCTCCACGTTTCTTGCTGAAGTCGTCGTGTTGAACAATGGCCAACGTAGGAACGTCAGGAGGCACTTCTGAATCTCCTCAACACCTTAGGGAAGTCGTTGTTTTTCTTCGCTATGGTTGTCTAGAGCTTATACACTTTAGCGTATATTTAAGTAAGTGAAGTCAAAATGCGCAGAACGTGCCAGTGAATAATGTGACAAATACTCACGACTAACCGTCAGCAAATGCGCGCGTGCAAAATGAAGGACTGTGGTATGAAAGTGCGTGGCACGCACGGAAATTTCATTCGGAGCAGCCTTCAAGACCTATCTTTTCGCCCTGCAGATGAAATTGTAGTGGTCCCTATTAATGAGGTACCTTATAAGAGAGTCAGTTCTAAGGAGATAATTTTATAAGATGAGATATTAATGGTCGCCTTTGCTTTTTAACGTTTGAAAAGAAAATATGAAATAATAATGAAACCGTTGTGCATTCACTTATGTGGGTAATCTTTTTGTTCTTACTTCAAACTGTTACAATCGCGAAAATAAAATATGTAAACTGTCTGAATTGCAAAATAAACTGTTTTTATCATTCCAGCCTGCTTTGGTGAGCATCAGCAGCTAGCTGTTCGGTGTGGATAGACTAACAAGCACCACATGAACGTCTCGGGCTAGTACGTGGTAGTAGCATAGATGCGATTTAGCTGCATATAATGTCTGTTCTGGTCCTCCATAGCAGATAGGAAAACTTCACCACACGAAGAAACCTTATTCGCCGAATTAAGCCTCGCGCCCCAGCGTAACTGTGTGACGAGTGGGTGGGACATAAAAAAAAATATTTTCTCCCATTATCAAAAAGTACCTTCTTAAGTTTTTTATATGCGTTAGTATAGACACTGATCTGTCATCTCCACTCGTTTCGATTTTCCTCGACCGGCCGCTTCATTTTCAAAAATGGCGTTGAAAACGGCCAACTTTACCAAAAGTACGACATTTGGGATTAAATGGGGCAAAAAGTATTATGTGGTGTGTGTATCAGCTAAATACCTAACATCCTTCCCTGTCAAATACTGTGTTTTAACACAGGTAATCGTCTATAATGTGACTACTTGCTGAGCGGAACTGTGAAACCAGCATAATTTTTCTCTCACGAAATAAAACACCATTTTCAACACCATATTCCCAATTCAAATGGGGTGTAAAAAAGGTGTATTAAACGGTAAATACCTGTTTCAACACCCCACTTTACACCCTTAATGTTCAACATTAGATAAAACGTGGTGTATGTCGATATTACACCTTTAGTAATGCTCATCTTGCACCCTTTGCGGAATAGAAAATGGTGTTTTTATAAGAATACACCTTTTTTGAGCAAATAAAGGTGAAAATAATTTACTGTGTAGCAAGGTGCAAAGTTGTAAGAAATAGCGCCAAAAAACAACAACAACAACAACAACTTTATTTTGACCTTGGAGAGTGGGGAGTTTCATCGTCACAGGCGATACTCTACCCCATTGCTGGTGGGAATGGGGGGAATAAAATAACGAGCCCGTTCACAACAACGATCGAAGTCCGATGGTGTCCAGAAATGTCAGAAGAGCTTTGAGCACAGAGCGTTGCTGTGCTGGATTGGGCCAGGGACCAATCAATTTCGATAGGGAGAAAGGGCGAGAGTCCAGCTAACGAAGAGACTCGGAGAGTGTGGTTCGGGAAGGTTGGTAGTGAGGGCAATGAAGAAGAATATGCTCCAGACCCTCAAGAGCACCACAGTGGCAGCAGGTGGGAGAGTGAAGTTGTCTGAAGTGGTAACGCCACTGAGCTGTAAAGGCCACATCGAGGCGCATTCGGTGGATTAATGCAGCAGCTTGACGAGAGGTGTTTCGTGGCATGCGGAAAGCGAGCGTTGGATCAACTCTGCTCAAGATAGAGGGGGGAAGAAGGTCGGTTGTTCGTTGGCGGGAAGCCAAGGGTGTCACTAGGCGTCGCAGAATTGAGCGGCGGTCTCCTCTCAGCAGAACAATACTGGTCAGTTTCCGACACGAGAGTGCTGCTTCTGCGGCGCTGTCGGCCTGCTCGTTCCCCACGACACCACAATGGGCTGGAATCCACTGGAGAACTAGCCTGTGGCCTGCTGCGTCGATAGTGTGGTAGGTCATTAACACATCTGTGACAAGGGGTGCGGATGGGCCTCGTATGCCGGAATTTTCAATTGCTTGAAGTGCAGATTTGGTGCCAAAAAGTAGGCCTCTTCCGCTGGCTGAAAATGAAACACGAGGGAAGAACTTGATATTGGCAGAATGTTAGCGCCATGCTCTTTCATTCTATGTCACTAAAGTCCACCTAGACGCAAGACCCTGCGCACTAGGTAACTTTTTTCGTAGCATGGTTTTCGCGATTCTGACGAGCTTTGACCCTGCCTAAATCGACAGCGGTTCAACATAGTCCACTAAAACTCGGGAAAATATCTTTAGTTGCAATAAGGAGTCCATGATAATTTTTGGAACCAAAACTGAGGGGGGTCGAGCACGACCTTTGGGTGATTTGGCCTGGAATGACAGTACTGCCTCTTCATACTTAATTAAGTACATGAACGGATGGTATAATTTGCAAGAAGAAAATGAAAAGAATAATTAAACTCATGCAATAAATTACGCTGTTCTCGTCAGTTCAGCGTTTTGATTGATGCGGGTCGTGATGGCAACTACCACATTTAATGACTGGTTACAATTCTGGAACATACGTGGTGGTTATGTCTTTGGGAAAAGTCAGTGCTCTCACCATGCAACAGATCGGACATTTTCAGTGACTTGAAAGTCCGCTTGTCCGCATTTTTTTCAGAGTTGCAGATTGGACTGGCTACATCCAACGTCATCATTTTTCGCAGGGCATTTCGGGTGCACTCTGCCACAGATGACCCGCCAGCTGTCCACAAGTGACTGACCTGTGAGAAAAGAGACGTGTCTGTTAGGTGTCCAAATGAGAATAAACTTAGCATCATTGTGTTGAAGAAGAAGCAACATACAAATGCATCAAAGTTCTCTTGAATCATCAGACAGGTTTCTACAGCCTGCAGATCTTCTTCTCCTGTCACTGGGAGGATTTTCAGAGCAGCAGGATGTGGTGGAACTGTGTTTACCTCCTCTTGCTGCTTCTGCAGTTGCTGCAGAATTTCCTTGATTTGATTCATGTCTTTTTTTTAACAATTTTCATATCATCCACAATGCCCTCAAGTTAATGCATGATCTTTCTGAACATGCCTTAAATGTGAGATATATGAAAACGTCACATGAAACATCTCACAAAGTATCTCCAACATTTTCAACATCTCCCAAGTGAAGCATATAACCCACCACACAGAACACTGTCCTACAGCGATACAGTAGACCAGGAGATAAGTGGGATAGTTGTTTCCAACTGAGAGAGTCCTGTTCTCACTTATGTCAAAATTGGCGAAATATCCCGTTTGAAAAACAAAGTACAGAAAGTGTTTTGCAAAATCGAATTATTTCCTGAGAAAGGAAGCCTCCATGAATACAAATCACCGACTTGAAGGCTGTGAAATATGTAACAGGGAGTAACGATGCATACACGTTTGCTGCTCCTGCGTTTAAAATATTACACACGAAAAAACTCTAAATGTTCCGTCATCTGATTGGACGCCACACAAGTTAAAGCAGTGGAATGGCAACAAGATCTTCTATCGTCGACAGTAGCAATTTAATTGAAAGCTCATTTACGCAGCATTGCTTATTCATCCTGAATGCATAGACTTCATCCATTTCTGTCTGAATCTTGGTGTTGGCTTTTCCTGCAACTGCATGTATCCTTGGATGTAACATCCACAATTGTGGTAATGGTCAAGTGCACTGCCGGAGAAGCCGCGTGATCACGAAGGCTTATACTAGTTTATGCTTATACTAGTTTATTTAGTTAGCTTTATACTGCATTTCTGTTTGCTATGGAATGATACAGGGTGGTGTGTTAATACAAGCTTTCACAAGCGTGTGACTTCCATAACAACCACAGCAGGATATCTGGCCATCCATAGCCATAATTTTGGATGTTCTGGTGTACATTCAAGCACAATATGATTACAGGTAAAGCCAATACTCATATTCAGAGGCTAATACAAGAAGTATATACTCCATCAGGATGAATAAGCAATGCTGTGGACTGGTGCTGTTTGACGCAGTTAAGTGGGGCATTTAAATAGTTGTTTCCATGTAGGTGAAGCCATTCCAGTCAAAAGTGCGGCAAAAGTGTGTATGCCCTCCCTTTCTCTGTTCGGTGTTTTCAGGGGCTCCTATACGATCCTGTCAAATATCTACCAACCACAGCCCCGGGTGCACACTTTTGTGTAATTTGAAAATTACCTGTGTAGTTCTTGACGACTTTCATGTCATTTCAGGGAATAATAAATTGTGCTAACATGCCCAAGTAAGATGGTTTCAAAACTCGTGAGTTAATGATACATCGCAGCCCTGTTCTCAAGACTTGAAAAACTAGTTTCTCACACCATTAGGAACACAATAGTTACGGTGGTTCATCCTCGCACCCTCTCCACTTTCAATACTCGTCTTGGGGGCTGTGTCAAGCAAAGACCAAAATCAATTTCAGCAATTGTGTATCTGCCGTTAAATTATGTAAATTTGCCGCACAAAACTGGTATGTGCGATATACCATAAAATAAGACTGGCTTTGAAAGGGGGAGCTGCAAAATTGTCCTGGGTATGGCTGCATATCATCCGGGTTATTGTCAGAGCCTGGAGATGAATCACGCTATGAGACATCTAAAAACCGTCATCGAAGTTGTAGGACTCACACTGTAATCAATATAATGTTTTCCACGCTGTGTAGCTTATGATGTTCTATCAGATACAGGCAAGAACAGTGGAACCAGGGGATGGGGGAATGCCCACTTCCGGTTTTTGTCATAGATTCCACAATAATTTTGAATTTCATAGGATGGAAAATACTTTCAGACTTTGATCAAAAGCACCACCAGAGGATCGCTTTAATGGATACTGATGCGCATTTCTCGAGCCAGGACGGTGCCCTCCCAGAAATTAATGTGGGGTACGGCCAATAATTCCACATCCCCCTGTGTTTTCCCATCACAGAATCAGGCAATAGTCATACCGTCCAGGACATACGGCGTACTCGGACGTCGTACTGGACTTGAACGACGGACTGTGGTGTCTGCAATATGAGGAAATAAAGCGGATTAGAGATTCACTAGGTAAAAGTGAAAACCCACAATGCAAACAAAGTTAATCGCTTCTCTTCTTCCCCTTTCCCCCTGGCGTCATTTTGCGTTGGTGATGGGGAACACCATTTCTCCTACTTGTATGACAGTTTATGTCAACATTTGCTTTCACCCTCTTCATGCAGGGCAATACCCTTAATAAGGGTGATTATCCGTACTCAATGGAGGTTGAAAGTGGAAGGTTAGAGCTGCATTGTATGCCTTCCTCGGTTTCCGTATTTGTGTCGGGCTTCGTGCTACCTTAGGCGACGGGACAAAGTGCTCATCCGCAGATGCTATACCACGACAAACAGCAGCATTATGAGCTATTTGTTCAAAACTGTACGGCAGAGACAAAACTGTTCACTCTCAGGTAGTTGCCAAAAGACGAGGCTATGGACTGGGAAATCATGGGTAGGATTCTCACCATTCGTTGTTCTGTCCGGCATGTTATTTTATTTATTTTATTTTTTTTATTTTTTGCGTGGCCTCCTTCACTCTATCCAGTTGTAAGTCGACACAGTCCCCCTTGAAATCTACCCAAAATACCAGAGCAACCCTCTGTCACTGCATCCTTCATACAGAAGGCAGTATGAAGGATGCAGTGACAGAGGGTTGCACCGTCTATCCATATCTCATACATGCCATGGACTACTTGGCAGCATTCCTTTAAGAGTATACAGGGTGTTTATTTTTATCCTTTACAGAATTTTTATTAAAAAGGTGTGAGACCTGCACAGATGTCGTTTTTACAATTGAGTTATGCGCGGCCAGGCGGACACGCTCTGGAAAAGAGTGTGTGACTACAGGATGACTAATTACCGAAGATTCATTAGTAACTGCTTAATTTTGGGAATTTTGCGCAAAAATGAGATGCGCAGAATGGGAGAAAATCCTCGTTGAAAGGCATTCGGTCTTTTACAAATCCAGAAAAGAGCGCGTGCAGTGATTATATCCACCCATGAATTTAGGTATGTAAATGAGCCGAAACCGAAAAAGCGCGCTTCAATAGCGCATCATCTACGCCGAAGGAGGCTTATCTGGCCAGCTGACCAGCACCTACTCCAATCATCTCCATCGCTCCAACTCATGTAGCCCTCTGACGTGAATGAGCGCTGTGCTCCCCGCGGTCGCCACGGTTCCGGTTTCGGCTCATTTGCCAATCAAAATTCGGGGATGGATATTTTAACGCACGTGCGTGTTCGAGGATTTATTAGTCGTGGAATGGCTTTCAACGAGGACAGTCTCTAACTCTGCTATCTCGCTTTTGCCGGAAATCCCCTAATGAAAAAGTTTATTAATTTATTTTAGGTAATTAGTCTTATTGTAGTTGCATGCTTTCGTCGAGAGGATGTCCGCCTTGCCGTATAACTCAATTACAAAAACTACATCTGTCCTACTCTCATAGCTTGTTTGTAAAAATTCTCAAAAGGCTTAAAATAAACACCCTGCATATCATGAATCCCCCTCGAAATGTGATTTTCTATAGGACGGCCTAGATACTATCTCTCGAAGACGGAGAGTGTAGAAAAGAGACTGCTGGTGACTTCGTTGAAAAGGAATTCATTTGTATCACCTTGAGAAGACTCGTCATCCGTCCGAGCGGATAAATCACTCTGGTACTCTGCTTGCTCAGCCTCACGCATTGCGCTTTCATAGTCTGTATACAAATTTTAATGATGTGATTAACCAAATGCCCACCTCACTCGGCAGGTACTTTACCTCCAACAAAAACGATTTTTACGCTCTTTATCTCCCTCTATGTCGTTTTCTCTGGAATCTCAGCACCCTCAATAGCACAGTTAATTCTTATCTTGCTGTACGGAGGCCAAAAGACCGACAACCTGTCGTAGGCAACCCATGAGAGAGGAGTCACTTCGATGGAATTTCCAGTGCGAAAGTGCACAACAGCGAAGTCATCCTTTTCCCTGCAAAAAATATTAAAAGGGGAGTAAAGAGGAGAAAAGAAAAGGCGTTCAATATAAGATGCTAATCATTCACCTGCTGAGCAATACAACGAAAGTACAAAATGAAGCTTTGAAATGAAAACGCCCACACTCTAAGGAAAAAAGGTGTAATTTTCTACCTTTTGGGGTAGAAGTGTGTTGTTACAGATTCTCAACCCTTTTGGGATAGAAAGTGAGGGGTAGAAACACTTCTACCCCTTCATTTCTACCACACTGGTGGAACAGTTCTACCCCTGAGTGTGAAGAGAATTCTACCCTGTTAGTGGCAAAATTCTGCCCCAACATGGTTAACTGTTATTCCTCTGGGGGGTCTATCTTTTCTCTCCATATGGAAGACACCTCTACCCCAAGGATGAGAAATATCTGCCCATCTTGACGCTAAATATTCAACTATTCCCGGAAGACAGTTCTACCGTGAGTACAACTGTTCTCCCTTATTGGAAGATAATTTTCTACCCGAAATGGTAAGAATCTCTGCTATTATTCGTGCTGTGCCTACCGGTGGCATATCTCTACCCGTAATGACGGGGCATTTAGACCTTGTAGGGAAATATTTACTCCGTCTTTCATGAAGGACGTCTGCCCTTTTGAGAAGAACTTGACGTATAGTATTTGTGTGGATGAGATAGAATATATACGTAGAAAACTGTTACTGGTCACAGCATTTTATTACCACGTCACAATTGGAATCGTACACTAGCGCTTACCAATGCGAAAGGTACATCCATATTGAAGCCTGAGCACGGAGACACGAAAGAAAACACGACACAACACAGACGACTCCATTGTTGCATCCATCGGACTGCACAGCACTTGCATGGATTGTCTTGCACATAAATTCCACATGCATGCACCATAACAAGGGCATCGGGATAGCTCCTGAGGGCTTGACGTTTCACACTACTGAGTCGCTCTAAATACACTCGAATCTTCGCTCGGTGTGTAATATCTGCCCGGAGGAACACGTGGCAGGACGGATGATTTCGACTGTAATGTAAATGGCATTAATAGAGCATTTAAGATAAGCAATAAATAAACACGACGGTACATGTTTCACCCCTCAGAAATATGTTTACATTTGTGATTCCCTCAGAAATAAGCATGCAAAAAGAAGGCCATCCCGGCAGCGGACAAAAGCCAAGAAAAAATAAATAAATAACACAGAGCACATCTAAAAAAACCATGACTCGAGCGATGAGTGCCTTCTCCCACCAAACAGTGGCTCACCGTATGTTATGGCTCCGTTTCTTCATTTTCGAAGTGGATCCTGTAATCACATCCGGCGGGCGCTGATAAGGTGCCGTGCTAAAGTTGTCATGGTGACCTGCGTGTATTACACAAACGCATTTGGTCGTATAGCAGTTTCATAGGATGCTGAAAAAGTGTCAGACGATATGCCGATCAACCCGAACATGCAATGCGCAAAACACATCTGATCACTGCATATAAGACGCTCGGGAGGAAAAATCTTGAATATCAAAATTACTCACCTGATCCTGTCCTAACTCCACCTGGCTTATGTTCATATCATTTCAGCTGAACCGATAACACCTTCCACCACGGAGATGCGAATACCCGACTCAGCATAGCCATTAGGCCGCACGCATGGCCTTCGGTGCAGCAATGTTCACGTGCAAACCGACAGTCTGTCACTTTCAGCGTTCGTCTCTATACTGACACCTTTTACACAATCAGCGATTCCGCGCAAGCGCAGACACTCTGTGTTTGGTCGCTCTGGCCAATCTCTTGAACAGTGACCTCGAAGGTGGACCAAACGCCTTTGTACGCAGGATTAGTAAACCTCAACTATTTTCGTCGCTTGAGTGACTCCATTTACACTTCCATTAGTGACCCTGCTACGAAACACACAAAAAGAAAAAAGAGTCACTTGAACCCTAATAGTGATAAGATTACCACAGTGGTTCTACCGTTACGGGGAGAGAGTTGAGTAAAAGGGCAGAAACAGCACAACTTCAACCTGCAGTCGGTAGAGGGAAAATAGGTCGGGGAGAACTGTTGCGCTTCTACCCGTTTTCAACCTTTTTTTCTTAGAGTGCACGGGGCTACAGACAACCGTCAATGCGCTTCATGCCGTCTGCAAGATCGAATATTTCTCTACCAGAAGAAAGAGCGCTTCCAGACGAACATGGTTATGGCAAATTTCATTGCAAAATAATCACGCTGAGCCAGCTTACGGGGACTACCACCTCAAAATATCTGCACGTAATTCTTCGTAATTCTACGTAAAAGCAGAGGCTACGTGCGATCAGTTCGAGTCGCTTAGGTATTATGGGTTCAATGATTCAATGTATAAAATTAGAAGAAAAAAAACAGGAGAAGCTCAAACATTTTCTATTACTTCCAAACCCTGCGCTTCCTTTCTGAGAAAAAGAAAATCGAAGGAATCGACCGGAATAACCTACCTGACCTCACGTGAAATCATCGCCCCCTCTCAGGACAGTTGTACTATTACACATGCGGCGAGAGAAAGTGCTACAGTACACCCAAATACGGACAGTCGCCACAACAATTATATTGTGAACTCAAGTGGTGGGAGTGAGGTGGAAACAACGTAGCAGCTAGTCCTGCTTTAATCAGTGTATCTCAGAGACGTAAAAGATTCCGCGAAATTTTTCATTGCATACATTTCATTTATTCAAAACCCAAAGGCCCTAAAAGGGCATTACATGGGTGAGTAGGTGAGGCAACAATACAACGATAATAAAACATTGAAAGAAGAATACAGGTTATAGCAAATACATGGTGCCATAAATACGGCATAATCACTTTAGTAGTCGTGGATTATCTAACAATTCAACAATTAACAAAGGATGGTCAAGAAGGTGGAAGAGCAAAACCCTGTGTCGAATGATTATGAGATTGCCTGATCTAGAGCGGCAAGGAAGCGAGAGGGTGAAACGAGGGACACTATATCGTGTGAGAGGTCATTCCAAACAACTGAGCTGCGCGGAAAGAATGAGCCGGTGAAGCTTGATGTTTTGCAGGCGAAACATGTCACTTTGTATTGATGATCAATGGGAGAAGAGAGGAAATCAACTGGGACAATGTATGATCGTACAACGAGAGGAGAATGAAACGTCTTGTGGAAGAGACAGAGGCTGGCTATGGCCCTTCGTCGACGTAATGGTGGAAGGTCAAGGGATTGTTTTAGTCCAGAGATGCTAATGCCACTGTGATAGTTATTCGTAATGAATCGCGCAGCCCTGTTTTGAATCTTCTCAATCTCGTCAGATAAATACAGGGCCTGAGGATCCCAAACCGTGGAAGCATATTCCAGATGGGGGCGGACAAGGGTTAGATAGGAAAGGCGCTGGATGTCAGCTGAACCTAAATGAAGGTTATGTAGCAGATATCCTAAAGTACAGTAGCCTTGGCAGTAATGTTAGCGATATGCAGATTCTGCGACATATTGGATTGTAACGTGACGCCTAAGTATTTGTAAGATCTATAAGAAGGGATAATATCAGTGTCGAATTGGTACGTATGAGGAAATTTCGCTTTGTTCCTGCAATATGGGACGTGACAGCATTTATCTACAGGGTATCCCAGAAAACGTGTCATTGAATTATAATAAAAAAAACTACGCCCCCAAGAATCATGCGGTTAACGGCATTTGTTCTTATTAGGATTTTGCCACCTCCTGATGTGAATGTCATGTATCGTAAGTTTTATTATGTAAATATTTGCGAACTGAACTTGGAAATTAGCCAAGTGAAGGTCACTTTTTTACCCTACCAATATGAATCGCGTGTCGAATTCACTCAAATTCATGATAATTGACTGTGATATTCAAGAGCCATCCCATCGAAAAAAATAGCCGAACATCATGCTTTTCGGAGCACCGGACCATAACGCGCGATGACTTTTTAAGTGCAATCGCTCACAGTCCCACGAAAGGAGGGTCCAAAGCCAGCTCACGGAGTGATAGTAGAAAAAGTAACAGTTCCTAAAATTGGGAGAGGGTAAGCATTATCCCAGCGAAAGTGGGACGCGATAACCCATGCCTGTGTTACCTCTTTCTGCGATTCCGGGGTGGGCTGGGTTGCCAACCTCCTTTCGTCGGACTGACAAAGATTGTGCTGAAAAATTCATCGTGCGCTATCCTGTGGGAGCTCCGTAGAGCACGATGTCCGGCATTTTTTTCGGATGGGATAGCTGATGAATATCCCTGTCAGTTATCATTAATTTGTGTAAATTAGACACGCTCTTCACATTGGTGGGGAAAAAAAGTCACCTTTACTTGGCAAATTTCCGACTTAAGCTCACAGAAATTTACATAATTAAACTTACGTTACACGACATTCACATCAGGAGGTGGCAAAAACCCAGCAAGAACCAATGCCGTTGACCGCGTGACTCTAGGTGGTGTAGTTTTTTTTTATTATTATTCAATGACACGTTTTCTGGGACACCCCGTATGTTTAGTGGCATAAGCCACTTCTTACGCCACTCATTTACTATTAAAGGGACCGAAAAGTGAAAAGTAACCCCATATTTTTGCCCACTGTCGTGCACAACATCATTGTTTGATAAGACATAGAAAGCATTACTTCTCAATTCGCCATATTTTTTACGTATAAATATTTTGAACATTGCCGGAACATGGACGGTGCTGCCAACAAACGGCGAAAAAGAGAAACTTGGGGTTCGGCGGTTTCCGGTCCAGGGCTCCCAGGGATTGGTCAATCCTTACCACGTGAGAGCTAATTTTATAGAGAACAAAGTTGACGCACAGGACCTTACGGCTAAACGACATTTTAAAAACGACGCTCACTTCCATAGTTTCTACGTTAATAAAGCATTCAGCTACTTCGCCGCTACGGGCTGCGATCTGCAAGGCCGTCTGTGTTATCGCGTTTATTGTTTACGTCGTGGGTGGTCATGTTGGTCTCGCGAAATAGTAAGTGGAAGTGGATGACACGTTCGTGGCTGCTGTGTCACGTATTCAGGATACCTACATCTGCCTGGTGTAGTTTTGGCGTTCGGGGATGCTAAAATCATGTTCGTTCATCTTCGTTTTCTGCCACAAGAGGAGTGAGCGCGAGAACGAAGGTGGTTCGAAACACTCGGCTATTAGACACAGCAGTCGTGTCGGTTGTGCTGAGCTTATTTTGCTGCCGATGACTACGAAGAAGATGCCGTAGACGGCGAATTGCGAAGGCGTCCGAAGCAAACTGCCGTTCAGTAACCAGTGATTTTGCTTCACCGAAGTGACGAGTTCAACACAACTCTTAGGTATGTACAGACGTCACATATGTATAAATTATAATATAACAATGACGTATTCCATTTAACTTATGTTATCCTACTTGTCCCGTACTCGATATTGTCAACATCAACAAATTTAATTTCAGGGGCCTTCCAGTGTTGAAGTGGCGCCAGACTACTACGTATTGCGTGATCCAGGCACTCAAGTTGACATGACAGAAATAGCTGAAAGCAGGTATGCACAGTCCAGATATGGAAGCAGTAGATTTGTTAGGTGTTACACACTTTGTGACATTTATGGAGTCTTTGGACAGGTGCAGAACATTAGTACGACGTCAACAGTAGGAGAAGAAACCGATGAGAACTGCTAGCTTGTTTGAATGGTAGAAGAATACTTCCTGTGTGAAGAGGTGTAGTTATATGACTAAGGAACGCGAATTAATTTCCTAGAGATGCATCCTCTACACTTGAATGACCATTGAAACAGTGAAGGTTCATTGTCTTTTAAGCCCCACTACAGGAATTGTTCAGTGTGTGTCACTGCTGTAGTGAGCCATGCAAGGTTACCACATCATATTGGTCCAAAATTCTAGGATCTGCTGTGTAGTCACTGTTGGATCTGCAGCATTATTGTCCCTGTAATCTTTTCACCAACAGAGAATACCAAACTGCACAAATGGTAAAACATAACTAGCCTGTTGAATTCTAAAGGGAAAGACGAAACTGTTTATACTTCTCTTGTTTATTTTGTTGCAGGTTTTACAACTCTATCAAATCCGTCAAAACATCAGAGGGCAGGAAGTCCTACTCTGTTTCCTAAATCCCTGGACAATAAAAAAGAGAGATATAGTTTGAGTTGTGACAAAATGTTGCTTCTACTCTTATGTTATATTTCAATTAAATGTTACGATGCATTTGTAGTGTACACTGAAGCCAGTTTCAATTTGCGTGGCTGTCAAAAGTACTTTACAAAAGTACATCTCAATTACAGTAACAGATAACTTATGCTATAAATTATTCAGCCATTTTGGAGTACTATGCACACCAATGGTGTATGATTAACTTTGAACTGAGATCAAGGGTTAATAATACTTGAAGTCAGCCCTCAAGTCCTTCTTTACAAATGTTAGTTGGTGACGTGATAATGAATCAGTTACTCCGTTTACCAAAACAGAGCTAATTAAGTGTTAAATCCCAATCTTGGTTTAGATATTAATTGACATTTGGAAACATAGTCACTAAGAAGTATACTAAAAGCTTATGAGCACAGTTCAGCTGAATGACACTGATGAAAATTATCTTACTTACTCCTCACATATACAATTGAGACTTGAGTATAACCTACAAATACATCTACGCCCACAGGTTACTTAACCCTCCAGGAACAAACTAGTAATTATAATATGCTGTGACAGCAAAGAAAAAGCAATGAGAAAAGTCAGCGCACTGATGGGAAAGCATCCCTAATAGCATGCATGACGCAGATCGAGATCCAGTGGAGTACTTTCTATTGTATTTTCTCGGAGCACCACATATCCATCTTGTGAATGGCCGACAGGTGGTATAACGGAATTTCCTGCAGAAATAAGGGTTTTCCGTCCAGTTTGCGTTCAAGTAGCGCGTAAAGACCTCACGCCGTGTATGTTGCCATGCTCTTCAGTTTCTCGGATGTATGTAAATGACACTTGCAGTACTTCGGTGTCAAGGCACAGTATTTCGAAATATACGGTAGTTCTGATGCAATTGTCTGTCTGCTTTTCACACGCATTCTCTACCTCTCGGCAGCAAAAACCGTAGTATCCGTCGGTTTGCATTTCACACATGAATACCTGCACGACGAAAAAACAGCGCTTGATGCGGCTTACACAAGTGCTTCTCCTTGATACATGGAAATTTCACAAAGTCAGTCGATGTTCACGGCACGGTGAGCTACTGCTGAGGACGAATGTGACTCCGATTAATCTCTGGACGAGGAATCTTCTGCTGCGAAGAACACACTTTCCAGGACGTTAACGCACGAACCACAATTCTGTGTGAGCGACAGTTCTCGAATGCGGAATTCCAGCGCACTCATGTTCAAGAGGCTCGACGTTCTCGACGTAGAAATTGGTCACAAATGCCCACTGCCATTTTCGTTTTCGCCGGATTAATGCCCGGAAGTGCGCGTATTACATGCGTCCTCGACAGATGACGCGGGGTCATGCAATTGTTGACAGACTGCCCGGTTTCCTACTAGGTCCCTGAACATGCAATTATGGAAAATTCGATTACAGAAAAACTAAAGCGATTTCAGCGGAGTTCTTTGATATTTGAACTTTTGGATGTTCAAGCTTTTCGCTGAACATAAAGAAGAAGAACAGTCTCTGTTCGAAATATCGGCGGCTTCTGTCCTGAGGCAACTCCCTTCCTATAAAGTTTCGATAGGTTTATATTCACTTTTCGGTCCCTTTAACATATCTTGTTGGAGGCTAGTGAGGTCCTTAGTAGTGGTTATGCGTCTATAAACTACACAATCGTCAGCAAACAACCTTACATTTGAGGTGAGGTGATGTGAGACGGGAGGTCGTTAATGTAGATCATAAAGAGTAGTGGACCATGAACAGTGCCTTGTGGAATGCCTGTCGCAACGTTGACGAATCCAGAAGTGTGGTTACTAACTGTGACTGACTGCGAGCGCGTAGTGAGAAATTTCAAGACCCAGGTTAGGATGGACGGGTCAATAGAGTTTTAGTAGCAGCCGATTGTGAGGAACACGGTCGAAGGCGCGAGAAAAACCTAAGAAGATAACGTCAGTCTGATAGCCTTTGTCAACGTTGTTATGTAGGTCATGTACAAACTGCGCAAGTTGTGTTTCGCATGAATGATGCTTGCGGGAACCGGTGCTGATAAATTATGTTTAGGCTGTCTAAGTGATTGATGACGTGAGAGTAGATTATGTGTTCTAAGATCTTGCTTGGCATACTTGTAAGTGAAATGGGTCGATAGTTATCTGGGGGGCACTTATTTCCTTTCTTGTGGACGGGGATGACTTCGCCAGTCTAATGGTACCTGACGGATTGTGAAAAGAGGACTGATAGGTAGATGGCGGAAGTCTCTTTAGTGCCTTTCAGAAGTTTAGCACCAATACCAGCAAAGCATGCCGAGGACGTGAGCTTTAAAGAGTCAATTATTTTGGTAATACTGGGTACCGTAATGACTAACGGTTCCATGGAAATTGGTTCCATGGTTCCATTTCTCGTTACCACTCAGACACTTGTGTAAGTGGTAATTTCGCGAATATCGCGGTCGTAATCTTTTCGCGGCTTTGAAATCGCACAAATTAGTTTTAGATAATATTCCGACGAGAGGAAGGCAGGTGGAATTTGAAATATACTAATTTCATAAAATTTAAGGGAAGAGCTGTACGCCAGTACTGCGGCTCTCATTATTCTAGCACGTCTGCTTTTATGTTAATCAAACCGTATCAAATCGAAGTAATTAGCATCTATTTACTGTAGATTAGGGACATTTACACCTTGGGGTATCTTATTTACTATGCCTTTATTTCGTAAACGAGGAGTCCAGTCCCACAAAAACGTCTCAGATGCTCCGCTACAGCATCAGTTTTAAAGCATTCTAACCTCAGTCGACCCCATTGTATAATCTCATCAAACACATACCGGATAATGCAGGTCCCGCAGAATACTTCCTAGATAATTCACCAGGCGGATTCGCTAATTATTTACACCGCGAAATTGACACTTCTACAGTACATGGCACTTGACCACCCCATATTACTTACGGAAAAGATAAAACAAAACATGGATTTCTAATCCTGCAGATATTCCATCAACACGATTTTTTTTAATACACAGGGCCGTACGCAGTTGAGAAGGTAAAAACAAACCCTCCGTGAAAAAGCCGCAAAGGAACGCATGAGGAAAGAGGGCGCGGATGTGAACAAGGGATGGAAATACAAACTTTGTGCAGGTCACATTTGTATCGCCAAGCTCAGACCTTGTTCAGATCATCCACACTAGGGAGCCTAATCCACACTACCTTCCCTCCTTCTATACAAATAAAATAAATAAAGCATACCCTCTCCCTGTTGTCAAGCGAGAACAACATGATATGTAGTAAGTAACTTACAGTCCTCTGAAACACTATTGCAAATCTGAGCACAGAACAGTGAACACGGCACGTTGAACGTTGACGATCTTCTGGTCCCGTCGTTCCCGAAAGCTCCTGTCACGTGTCCTTGTGGTCTTGACGTTTTTGACGGCAGCTTTGCAGTCGACCCTACATGGTCTTCCGCCCAGCGGCAACATCAAGGGTCAGTAAAGCGGCCAATGGCATATGGGATAAGAGGGGCGTTGAACTGTGCGAACGGGCGATGGGAATTGATGTTATGAGGCAGAAACACAGATGAAAGCACAGCACGCAAAGCCTCAAGTGAATAAGAATAATGAAAGAAGGAAATCTTGCCTTTTCGGTGACTTCCTTCTTTCATTGTAGGAACACTTCAAGGACATTCGAAGGCTCGTTATTGGCCTTGCACATTAGGTAGCTTAAAGGAGCATGGTAATGATCGGAATAAAATATGACGGGAGAAGTAGATATTACGATTCTGAGCCCTGTGATACATATTGCCACGAATCATCTTCGAGAAACTTCCAGGGCAGGCACGAAACGGTATATCTCAGTCCAGCGCATGCTGAAGAAGAAGAAACAAGCTTCCAGACACATCGCCTGCTCTCTGGCAAACGCACGTGCTGTTTCTAGACTTTTCGGCGCGACGCTTAAATGCTTGTGCGCTCCAATCTGGAGCATTCATTCTTTGGACTCAGTTGTGTTCAGGGAGCTACTACTCTTGTGCTTTTGCTACCAAGTGTTTAATAAACCATTTGCTGTTTATTCGACGACTCGCCGGCCCATTTCGCTTCGTGACATTTCTGGTGGAGCTGCGGGGCAATCCCTGCTCAACGGCCTGGAACAACGGAAACGACTGAGTCGAAGACAGCATGGTATACCTTCGGAATTCAGGCCATTGGGACCCCCAACCTGCAAGAAGATGAATACGACAGCCACCATCAGCAGCGCGGCACGGCAACAGCTGGGCGCATTCGCGACCCGCCCAACCTGCACCACTCAGCTACCAGCCGCGCGCACAAGGAACTCGCAAGACAGACGTACGGCGAACGTCAGACTTGAGGCCGCTCTGCTACCACTGTGAAGAAGCCACCCGGGTCTACCGCCGTTTCCCGTACCGAGGACTTGGTCTACCCGGATTTTCACCTGAAGCCTCCCGCCTTCAGCGCGTAGTCATCCCACATCAATTGAAGACTCTCTACGGCAGCGGTATGCTTCTGCTGACTCACGACGCGACCAGTCTCTGAGCTCGACGAACAGCAATACAGACCGCCGCGATGCTCAAAGCCTAACCAGTGACCTGCAAATACTTATCGACGACCACGAGACAACTGCATTAATCGATAACGGCGCCGACGACAATGTTAAAGACGACGACGTTGGCTACGAGGCTTCGCAGGGTGCAAACGAAATGCGATGAGCCGACACAGGTTATGGCATCGGGACGATGCCACGTCTACGGAGGGGGCAATGCCACGAATCATCTTCGAGAAACTTCCAGGGCAGGCACGAAACGGTATACCTCATCCCAGCGCATGCTGAAAAAGAAGACAGAGGCTTCCAGACACATCGCCTGCTCTCTGGCAAACGCACATGCTGTTTCTAGACTTTTCGGCGCGACGCTTAAATGCTTGTGCGCTGCAATCTGGAGCATTCATTCTTTGGACTCAGTTGTGTTCAGAGAGCTACTACTCTTGTGCTTTTGCTACCAAGTGTTTAATAAACCATTTGCTGTTTATTCGACGACTCGCCGGCCCATTTCGCTTCGTGACAATATTCCCACAGACATTTAATCATTTTGTACGGCGGAAAGTTAGAATGTGCCGACACACTTGCGCTTTTTGGTGCTTATTGAAGGTCTAAGTAGCCTAAGCACGATAAAGAATTACCCCATGTCTCTGAGCAGAACATTCTAAAACATGTACATTAAAGTTACTAATCGGCGCTTCTTATTTGCGTGTTCATGAGTTGATAATTATATGTCAATGCAATGTGTAATCGCGTATTATGTTACGCAAATGATGAGTCCAAGTAGGAAAGTTGAAAAGTAATAAAAACAGCAAAACATAATGTACCTCTTCAGCTGACCAGATGTGTGATATGTTTGGTGAACTACGATCATCGGAAGACGGAGCATGTAAGCTTCCGTACCCTGAACGATGGCTTGCTGAATCGGTAAATGGGAAGAAACGAAGGCAATGCTTCCGAGTTTCATGTTAAATTGTGTGAATAGAAAATAGCGCGGCAGTTTTGCGCAGCGGATACATGTTTCGTTCACAGGTCTGGCTAGTTGTTTTCTGAGATATATAGACTACAAAAAGTTGAACACCAGATAAATAGCATATGAAGGGGAAAAAACAGCCGCGTGGCGTACTTCCTTAACTGGCACACAGCATATTTCACTTGCAGGCGACAGCCAAAAAGCCGGCAATACTATAACTATGAATACTGTATCGGGTCGAGAAAAGTAATTTGGGAGGGCCTGCCGAACTTTACATGGAAGATATATTTTTTTTCTGGTTTTTCTTTCCCAAATTCACTACCAAAGGCTCGATTTCGGGAGGGGTTCGGACACCCTCTGGCGCTCCAGCCCCTGAGTGCGAGTGACAACAGAACAGTAAACGATCACAGCCGGGGCGCACAGAGTGTTTGGGTGGTGGGGAGGCCTTTATGGCACTTCACGCTGTCACGTGGGATCACGATGACGGCCCATGAGCGGCGTCCAAAACGTCTTACCCGTCGTCACAGAATCATTGTACGCGTGAGCTTACCTATCGGTGGAACACGTTCGGCCGTTCTCACCGCGCTTGCTTCAGAAATGCTTGTTGGAAACTTGACAGATCAGCGGAGCCTTTTCTACGGATATTGATCCATGACCGTGCTCTGTGCTATGGGCATACTTAGCGTTTACGCACTGTACCTCCAACGAAAATCATTCTACAGCGAATAACCTCTCACCATGTTCTTTTGCTCGTCGACAATTTTCACGCACCCGCTTTGTTCTCATCTTTCTGTTCCGTCCGCCAAAACCAAGATGAGGGGTGCCACTTCAATAGAATTTTCTGCTCGAAAGTGATCTACAGAAAACTCATCCATTTTTCTGCAGAAGGAAGCAGTGGGGAAAAAAATGGAAAAACTAGCGAATCTTGTGTTTCTCACAAAGTTGTAACATCTACTACAGTTTCCGGAATACACAAGACGAAGGGATAATACAACGGTACTACAGTACAGTACACTAACTCGCTTTCGCTTGCTTTCGCCCCCCCCCCCCCCCCCCCATTCTTGTTTCGTTGTTTATCGCCATTCTCACACGCCTAGTGTGTTCCACAATCTCAAGGAAATGTTACATCTTCTGCTGCTGCGTCATATAAACAAAAACTTCTAATAGAACACAGGCAACAACTGGTACTTACCGACAAAGATTTCGCCGAAAGCAGAATCTCGGTTCAACAGTTCTTGTGGTGATATTGAGCTATGCCTTTAAAATGGTGCAACTTGAAGATGCTTGATCACAACTTCCTGTGGACTTGTCTCTAATACGGAGCGTAGCAGTGCTTTCTCCTATCCCTGAAATGCCAGAAATCGGACAAATAAGAGGACATACTACTCAAGACTGTCTGGAGTAGTATGTCTTGAACTTGTCTTGAACTTGAACATGCCTTGAACAACTTGAACAAATCACTAAAACAAAACAAATTACTAGACAAAGACCGTGTTTACACGGCGCGGGCTGGAAGCAAACGGATTCGATTGGACGGCATGTCCACCACCAAACACTAAACTCATCAGGGCGCCCCCTTAAATCCGTTCCAACAGCGATGCTGAACGAGATACTGCTAACATGGAAACTACTCCAAACACACACGTACAAAAAAAAAAGACTCCAGAATTTGGTAGATACTTGATACTGGGATAAATAACTTTCAATACCAATTCTGCACATATGACCAATATGACTCCCCTTGGTAGTCTGCTGTAGCAGACGAAGTTAACATTGGAGCCGTATGGAGTACGACGAACCGATTGATGGAAGTACAAAACTAATTTCGTTAACTACCTCACACAGAGATAGAAATAATTATGTCGTAGGTTCAGTTGTGACGCATCCGCGTACGCACTGCCAGCTGCCGATAACATTCGTATTTGCGATATGCAGTAGGCCATGTATTGATTCACGGGTTGCAATCTTCACCTCCTCTGGGAGAGGAAGCTCATAACGCCATCTCAAAAGGAAACGAAAGAAACTTGTTGATGCCCATGTTCGCGAAGTGCTCGGCGAGGCATCATCTGACGAAGACTTCGTTGAAAGGCAGTATGCCATATTGCCGAACAACAAGTTTTTATTGCATCAAAAGCAAAAAAAAAAAAAAAAAATTCTTCGCAGGAATTCTGATCATAGAGACACTGGGTTGGAAGAGTCTCTAATGTACCGCTTTGTTTCTGATGGTATCACGGTCTACTCTAAAGGGATTTATGTGCTCAACTTTCATGCACTCGTGCAGTTATCTCCTGCTTCTTTTTTTTTCCTTTTTTTTAGAATTACATTCGAAAGCTGAAGCGGCTACTCCATTCACCTCACAGGCCACTGTCACAGATATCGAACAGCATTGTTGAGGTAGAAGTGCTAAGCTAACAAAAGAATTATTCACCACGATTTACTATAAATTACATGAATCATAGGGTACATTCCAAGGGGGTTATCTGATGCTGAACAGTATAAACAAATTATTTCGAGGGATTTTATATAATTCAGATTACACGGTGCGATTGCATGATGGAAGTATTGTTGTTGTGAGAAACGTAATGAGGCTGCCAGAAAGAGTACCAATCGTAGCCCAAAATGACTTTTATACCGAGCCTGTACCATCATCCAACTTGGCATCTGTCTTGTTTGTGAGTTGCAGCTTAGCTATTCTTGATGGGATATTGATAATGTGAAGTACAAGATGGGTAGTTTTCCCCTCTGTAGCAGCTTTTGCATAATCCCTCTTTTGCCCGTTGTTGAGAACTCAAGTGCAGCGCATAACTTTATGTTTGCGTAAACAAGCGCACTTTTTAATGAACATGTACGTGCATGTGTTAAGTAGAATATTGTACATTTGATGTTTTATTGTAGGTATAATATTGCATTTGGGGACTGTACAGGTTCTTTCGTTTTTTTGTCTATTCTTTTTTTTTCGACACAGATTTTTCACTCAAAGAGCTGTGAGAGCAGAGCTGATAACATTTTGGCAGGTGGGTTATGCGGCCACGCTGATGTTCTCTAAAGCGGCACATGCAACTACTGAATGTCAAATGAGCTAAGATTAATCAAATAATGAATTATGACTGGGAAGTTTTCTCGGAAATGCGAGATAGCAGAATTGAAGCCAGCCATTATTCGGATCCATTGGGTTTGTTAAGCACCCAGAGCGGCAAACATTCCTTAAGATATCAATTTCCACGTTTCGCTATGCAGATGGGCAGAACTATGCACTTTTCGAGCGTGGAAAGAGTGACAGGCATTCCACGTGTATAGAGCCACGTGCCAGTCAATTATTGAACTTTAGCTAACTGGTGGTTCAGTTGTTGCATGATGTCTGCTTGGCTGTATAACCTGCCTGTAAAATGGCATTAGTGCTAGTTTCACAGCTTTTGTATATTCAAAAAGTGTCAAATAGAAAAGAGCACCCTGTAGACGATATTTGTGATAAACGAGATACACTTATATTTTCGGCAGCGGTTTCCTCCCGCAGAATTTGGTTACGAATTTTGTGATACCGTGTAATAGAACCAAACGAAATCGAAACCGAAACTTGTTCTACGAACGCACAAGCGATGCGAACGAGCGGCAAACAACACTGGAAGACACCTCAGGGTGGGGTAGACGTGCCCTGACCGTCTCTGTATGATGTTCTTTCTTTAATTAAAGTTAGTAATCCCTAATCGACCAGTCTCTGCCATTCTGTCTCCGAGGGAAGCTAACATTTCAGAAGTGGGATCAACAAGTCACCAAACTGTACGTACGTTCCGATTGATTGCGATTATCTTGGACTATGCCATCAAAAGGGAAACATCGCACACAAGAGACGGATGTGGACTCTGAACCCGACAGCAGACGCGGCGCCGAAGGACCGACTTCGAACGTTTCACAGGTGCATGACGACGTTCGAAATCCTTCAGCAGCTTCGGGAGTCACATCATCCAACATGAACTTGCAAACTGTTGATTTCGTCGCAGCCGTGCAAGCTGCAGTTCAGGCTGCTGTGAGAGAAGTCGTAAACAGCGTGAATGCAACTGAGCGCACTACGCAGGGTGATCCGGTTACCCGACACCTAGCTGCGGAAAGTGGGAGGCTCGTACCGGCATTCAACCCAACAACAAGCACTTCGCTTACAGCCGAGGAATGGATTCGGAAAGTTGATGACTTGGCAGGAGCGTACGACTGGAACGACAAACAGAAATGCTGTTACGCTCTTCTGAAACTTCAAGGTGTCGCCAAAACTTGGTACGATGGGGTGCCATCACCCTTCAACACATGGGATGAATGGAAGGAAGAACTTTGCAAAGCATTCCCCGATACCGCGAGTGCTCAGCGCAGATTTCGAGAAATGGAGTCCCGAAGGAAGATGAAAAATGAATCCCTCGAGGAGTACTACTACGACAAACTGACAAAAGCGCGACGTTGCAAGCTTGATGACCGCGCCTGTGTTGAATACATTATAACAGGACTTGGTGAAGAAGACAGCATCCGAGCCTTGGGCGCGAGCACGTTTAACCGTCCAGAGGACCTGCTTTGTGCTTTGAAGCGCATCGAAGAAAGGCTAATTGGTATGAAGTCTACGGCTGGGCAAAAGCAAGCAAATCAGCCTACGAAAAAGCGAGAAGATGTAACTGGCTCTGATGAAGCGTCGCAAACTCAGGCTTCCGATACGAAGAAAGGTCCGCGATGTTACAACTGCAATGATTTTGGCCATATTTCTTCGAAATGCCCACAACCTTCGAAGAAGCAACGATGTGGAAATTGCAACAAACCTGGACATCTACCTAAGGAGTGCCCAGAGAAAGCTAGCGTTGCGAAGGGTAAAGATGTTGCTCAGCACATCATGGAGACTGGCAGCGAGACGTCTAACGCAAAGTACTTTATGGAAGCTAAGGTAAATGGGAACAGCGTTAGGTCATACCTTGATTTGGGTAGCCAGTGCGTTACACTTCGTGAAAGTGACGCCAGTCGCATGCAGCTGAAATACGAGAAGCTTAACAAGCCATATACGATCAACGGCTACGGCTCAGGACGGATCGTGCCTCTCGGGGAAACACGCGTCTCCCTTGAAGTAGACCAGGCAACTGCAGAAGTAGATGTGTATATAGTGTCAGATGACGCTCAGAGAATACCTTTATTGATAGGACATCCATTTACCGAACAGAATCACATCACGATTGTCCGCCGCTGGAACGTTGTAAGGGTTTTCGAAGAGCCTTTGACAGAAAATCTAGACGCAGATGAAGAATCTCTGATGAAGATGAAAATTCCAGACCTTCCTCAAAGACGTGTCAACTTGTGGTCAGCAGAGACAACCGTTATACCATCTGGGTACGTAGGTTTTGTGCAGCTACAAGCACCGTCAGACGTAGCGGCTGGAGACGTCTTTATAGAGGCTCAGTTTCGACCACAGGCTAATTCTGAAAGCTGTATTCCTCGATGCGTGATCAGTATCGATGACACACATTCAAGCTGTGTGCCAGTGATGAATTTATCAGCACGGGACTTGCATATACGTCAGAACGAAGTGGTGGTTAGAGGAGACTCTTGCACTGAAACAAGAGAACCGGCCGGAGAACTGAAGTCTAACCTGTGTTGTGAAAGATCCCTGGTAGACTTTTCACAGGTCAACATCGGACCATGTGTACCGCCGAAGCAACGTGACAACCTGCTAACACTCCTTGAAAAGTACCGAAATTGCTTTGCCGTGGAGGTGTCTGAGATTGGTTGCACGGATACAGTCGAAATTAAATTGGAGCTCACAACTGATATTCCCGTTACGTTTCGACCATATCGACTGTCGTCATCTGAGCGAGAGGTAGTGAGGGAACTTGTAGAGGAACTGAGAAGTGCAGGGATCGTAGTGGATTCCACTTCTCCTTATGCGAGTCCCATTCTGCTCGTGCGGAAGAGGACGGGTGACTATCGCCTGTGCGTAGACTACCGCGCACTGAATCGAATCACAAAACCGGATCGCTACCCATTGCCACTGATAGATGATCAGTTAGAGAGGCTGAAAGGACAGTGCTACTTTACGAGCTTAGACCTCGCATCGGGATACTATCAAATCAAAATGACAAGTGAGTCGCAGCCGAAGACAGCGTTTGTGACCCCGGATGGTCATTATGAGTTTGTCCGAATGCCCTTTGGACTGTCTAACGCTCCAGCAGTCTTTCAGCGAATGGTCAACAGTGTTTGGGGGCCTCTGCGCTATTCAATAGCACTGGCTTATATGGACGACATCCTTATTCCGTCCACTAGCGTTGAAGAGGGTCTTCAGCATCTCGAAGAAGTATTGAAAGTGCTCCAAAGCTCAGGACTGACGCTCAGGTTGGGCAAGTGTTCCTTTCTTCAAGATCAAGTAGACTATCTTGGCTACGAAGTCTCTGCCAGTGGTATTCGGCCTGGAAGGCGGAAGTTGGAGAGCATATTAGACTTTCCGAGACCGAACGATGTTCATCGCGTGAGACAGTTCCTTGGACTCACAAGCTATTTCAGACGCTTCGTCAAGGGGTTCGCTACCGTGGCCGCGCCTTTGACCAAACTGACGGCGAAGAATGTACCTTGGGAATGGACTGACGAACAGGAAACAGCATTCCAAGCATTGAAGTTAGCCATCACAGAAGGACCAGTTCTCGCACACTACGCTCCCGATGCAGAGACTGAGGTCCATACTCATGCAAGCCAGGACGGCCTGGGTGCAGTTCTCATGCAAAAACAAACTGATGAGAGATTTCATCCCGTGGCTTTCGCTAGCCGACGAACCACAACAGAAGAGAGAAAATACCATTCTCATGAACTCGAAACCTTGGCAATCGTCTGGGCTCTAGAGAAGTTCCGCGTCTATGTCCTTGGAATCAAGTTCACCGTTGTGACTGACTGTAATGCAGTCCGGTGCACCATGACGAAGCGCAGTTTGCTGCCACGCATTGGACGATGGTGGTTGCGCTTACAGGAGTTCAAGTTTGACACGGAGCACCGACCGGGATCATCTTTGGCCCATGCGGACGGATTAAGTAGATCGCCTACCGGAGATCCAGAGACGTTGGAGCCCGTAAATGGAATGATACTGGCTACAATGATGACCGAGGACGACAGGTTAGTAGCCCCGCAGGCGACCGACTCCAGAATCAGAGACCTTAAGGCACAGTTAGAAAAGAGAGATAATCTCTCGAAAAGTGACCTTGCAGTGCATTCTGAGTATGCTCTGAAGGGACAAGGAGTGTACCGAAAGGTGAACGAGAAGAATCAACCAGAGAAACTGCTATGGGTGGTACCTAGTCACGCTCGATGGCAGGTAGTAAAAAGATGACATGATGACTTGGGACACTTTGGGCTTGATAAGACTCTGCAGAAGCTAAAGGAAAAGTACTGGTTCCCGCGGTTGAAGAGGTACGTCAAGAGGTATTTGGCATGCTGTCTCGAATGCCTCTACCACAAAGTGCCTTCTGGCAAGAAGCCGGGCTACCTCCATTCTATCGAAAAGGTCGACGAACCTTCCCACACGATCCACATGGATCATTTGGGACCGTTTCCTCGTAGCAAGAGAAAGAACAGCTACATCATAGTAGCCGTGGATGGATTTACAAAGTACACCGTCCTACGCGCAGTGCGGCCACTGTACAGCTTGTCCTACGCGCAGTGCGGAGCACAGCTGCAGGACAAGCTGTACAGTTTCTCCAGGATATAGTTGGTCTTTTTGGCGCCCCTCATCGTGTCATTACAGACCGAGGCTCCTCATACACTGCGAAAGTGTTCGAAGATTTCTGTAAGAAACACAGTATCAGCCACATTAAAACGTCGACTGCAACGCCAAGATCAAACGGTCAAGTTGAACGAGTGAACCGTACAATCACTTCCTCATTGGCTAGCTCATGTCGAGACACCGACAAGAAGGACTGGGATGACGTTATGCTGGAGGTCCAGTATGCAGTTAATAGCACCATCCATAAGGCGACTGGAAGAACGCCGTTTGGACTTTTGTTCAACTTTTGTCCAAGACGACTCAACAGCGATCCGCTTGATGACAGCCTAAAGGAGACCTTTGATGACGACATACTGCAGCGCCGAAAAGCAGCACTTGCAAATATCCGGGCTGACCAGGGTAGACAGAGAAAAGCGTACAACCTGCGAAGGCGAATGGCGGATACACTTCAGCCTGGCGATTTGGTTGTCGTACAGCGAGATCCTCCTCCGAGTGGAGAATCAACAAAGTTGTCCGAGAAATACAAGGGACCCTACATCGTATCCGAGGTGCTACCTCATGACCGCTACCGCATTGAAGACTTGCCAGAAAACCAACGGACAAGCCGTTACTACACTGGTGTCGCACCTATCGATAAACTAAAAAGATGGGTCGGAGATGACCTTGACAGTGATTCAGAAGACAATCCGTCCGATCGGGACGATCGGGAATAGGATGGCCGAATTGTAATAGAACCAAACGAAATCGAAACCGAAACTTGTTCTACGAACGCACAAGCGATGCGAACGAGCGGCAAACAACACTGGAAGACACCTCAGGGTGGGGTAGACGTGCCCTGGACCGTCTCTGTATGATGTTATTTCTTTAATTAAAGTTAGTAATCCCTAATCGACCAGTCTCTGCCATTCTGTCTCCGAGGGAAGCTAACAACCGTCATAACGTCCGGCAATCTGTTTCTCTCGACACGGCACGTACGCCTTTTTCCCCCACAGATGCACCGCCATATAAGCGGCCGCCATGAATTTGTCATCTTTAGTCCGTCAAATCTCGTACCAATCTGTTTTTTTTTTCACTTTCCAAGAGTGTAGACAAAAGAAGATAAATATAATAGCAGCTGGCATCAATTTGGGTTATAAACCAACAGCATTAACGGCTGGTAAATAATCATCATAACTCATAACCATCATAACCCATTTCACCGTTGCCAGCAAAATTCACAAACACGTTGAAATCTGGTATTTCCGTTCCAAGTTTTGTCCGACGTTGATAATGTGTTGAAGGTAGAATGCAGAAGCAACGTTGGTATCTGTTGGATATATCTACGATTGAAATCTTAGTATTGACTCTTTTCCACGTTCGCGATCTAGAGTTGTTACGGTATGGTTGAAATAACATTGATTCAGCGCAAGCTTTTCTACATTCAACGTTCGTCAACACTCGGCAACGTAGATTCAACATTCCGACAACAGTCAATGTTGATTGGGAAAGCTAGCAGAACGCCGAGTATTATTTCAGCTGTGCTCTTTCTGAATAAGTTACGAACAATGACGAAAACTTCGGAATAACTATTTTGTATTGAAACCCACAACCATGGGTGTGCGGAAGACCCGCTTCTTACTTGTGAATATAAGTGCTCATAGGTTCGTGCTGCCCTCGAAGTTCTCAATATGCTACTTTAAGGACAGCTCCTTGCAGCATAAGCATTCGACTTCTGTTGGCATTATTATGCATGAACCACACCGGCACCTTAAAAAGACGGCGACGTCAAACTCGAAATTTAGAGAAACTGTTCATGTGCTTCATCATGATAAATGCTGAAAGCTCATCTAGCAGTCTGTTGTTTACGTTGTCTACTTCTTGCGTGCCCCATGCGTATGAAACTTCCTCTTCATGCTGAAGTCGATTCGCGCCTCAACATCTCAAAAGCAAGGGTTCTGAACTCCGCTGCGCGTAGCAGAACTTCCCTCTCAGTTGCTGAAAGGTAGCTGAAAAGCTGACTTGTTGACTTCGCTGCGCTTCCTCCTTCGACGTCCATGTTGAAAAAAACACCCAGCAATACGGAAGTTGCAGAAACCACCCAAACTTCCGGCGTTTTACGCCATACACTAAGGAAAACTAATGCATAATAGCTAGACTTCTGCGCTTATCGGACGAGTTGAGGGTTGAAAGCGAAACCGCTTTTCGGCTCCTTGTTTAGAATAGTTCGCGGCTCCGCAGAGGCGAAACGTTTCAATTGCAACTTGAAGGCTTCGTGTAGGTTCGTTATCCTTAGAAACAAAAACGTTTGCCAGGTTCTGGTCAGAGACCCTTTAAATTCAATGAGAGCCGTACCTCCTGGCAGAAGCACGTTAAGCTCATCAGTGGGTTTCGTTGCTGAAAAAAGTTATATTTGTGTGCTTTCTTTTTGTATCTGATTCAAGGAACTTCTTTATCATGTCCGGTTCTTACAGTGTGATATCAAGCTGTCTTCAGTTACCTAAATTTCAAATGACCAGGGAATTTTATTTCGAGCTGTCAACGAACACCTGGGTAAGTTAGGAAATGTTGAAATTTAGTTGCCATGCTCAGTGGAGAGCAGACTGAAGAAGAACATTTATTTCTGTTTTGATTATGTTTTGCTTCAAGAAACACATTAAATTTAAAAATGTGTGATGTTGCTTTCTGTTGAACAGGCCTCTTTTTCCATTGTTTTCTGTTATTTGTATGCGTACATATGTGATGCGTCGTGTATAAGAAAAAAATAAAGGACTACAGATGCGTCTTGTACAAATGTAGTCCGTAATCCACATTATGTCGCAGCACCTACACCTTAAAGCCAGCACTTTGCAGAAATTTTGTTTCTTCTTCCCGCTATTAAAACGAATGAAATGAAATAAATGGCGTCATATTTGCTTTGCAACATTTCGTAATAGCAGCAGTACAAATACGCGTTTAAAGTACGCGTATGACTGCAGCACACATTGAAATTTTACATGCATTAGAATCAAGATGGCATATATGAATTCTATACTGGGTAACATTTAAGTGACATGAATGATGTTGAACGTGCTGGTTAGCATGCCATCAATGAACACCGAAATGCGAATCCCACGATATCCACTCGTGACAAAATGGCAAATTCAGGATCTGAAACCTCTTAACCGCTAAACTGTTTTTTTTTTGTTTTGTTTTTTCAGTTATGCCAGCACTTTAGGTTCAGGTTTAATTTTACAAGTTCACACATGGCAGTATAGGTCAACTTGGTGCGTTTTTTTTTTATGTTCAAGACAATGTGGCTTGAGTTCTAAACACTGAACGCAGTCGATCGTGAACACTAGATTGGAGCTTCTAGCTGCTAAACTTAACATCGTTAAACCTAATGTGACCTAGTCCAGCCAAGTGTGACCGCTAGGGTATTGTAATACACCTCCTAATAACATATTCTTTCGTTAATGTGTATCAGTTAGCATGCAATGAAAATACTGAAATAACTTATTACTATTAAGTAACTCGTTCCCTTTATTATTACTTTTTATTGTTGTTATTTTATTATTATTTTCATCTTAACTACTTTTCTTTTCAATAAACTGAAGCATTGTTACTGTGGTTTTCATGAGGTAATGTTGAAATAACAGATGCTGTTCAATATGTAATGCAGTAATCCTGACATAGCGCATGCCGCTTAACATGCTACTTCGCTAATGAATAAGTGCTTACGTAACGTATACCGTTCAACATACTGGTTTGAATGCACGAATTTAACGCAGAAATAACGTGAGGCGTTCGGTATGCTGATTAAATACGATGAATTAATGCTTAAATAATGCATGTGGTTCAACAGCCTGAACGGTAGGCGATGAATCCACGCAGAATTTATACAACACAATTCACCATACTGATATATAGCGTTTAACATGCGTATAACTAACGTTAGAATGCTGCGTTTCACATTCCACAACAATATTCAACGTGAATTTTGCGCTTTGTCAACCATCTGTGTTGACTGGGCTGGTCACCGCAAACTCGTCATTTAGTGCCATGTGCAAGCATACACATACCAACACTCCAGGTGAACATACTCTTATTCATTGCGAAACATAGCATAATGTTTCCTGCGTTCCGAACACTTTTGTATTCCAAATGTGTCACTGGACTTACCGAGCGTAATTGAGAATGCACAGGGACAAGGACGACGCACGCAGATGTGAACTTACCGTTTCTTTACTCTCTTGGCCAAGGCCTATGCGTCGAATCCGGGCAAATGACCCGCTGTTCAGATAAACTGTCTTGTTTGTCTTATGACTTTTAATATAATCTACAGTAGAGTGGTACATGACCCCTTTGGCTGTCATTCTCTTGTAAACGGTGGACGATGAAGGCTATACTGCCGTTGCATTTTTGAGTATGTGAACGATCTCACGCTCTACACCTTTCCCAAGTGCCCGTACAGACCTAACATTCAAAACATGTTCCAGCAAATGGTTCTGAACCGGTTGCTCAGCATTATCAAAGACAAATGCACTTTGTAGCGGCCAGTGAAATAGGGCACAGAGAGAGGTTCAAAATTGAAAAACATTTTTTTTTCTTTCTTGCGACGTGAGTCAAACAACGAAAAGTGAAGGACATTAACGACTTGCGATAGAGATGCTGCATTTCGCACGCAAACTTACAAACCTAAGAATGACCTCTGTAAAAAAATAAATAAAAAAAAGCAGCTGGGCTCCACTGTGGACCCAGTCAGGAAAAGCCATCCCTGGCTACAACTGGGCTGGCCGAGGCTGCCCCCATGATGGGTCAGTGCAGTTTGAATTTCCATTCTGAAACAATTCAACTTCCATTCGAAAATAAGGATGGTTCAATGATGCAGTCGAGCTGGAAACGAGATGTTCGGGCGAGTACGCCGGATATTGTGGAATTCCAGCCTGTGAAGATAATCTGGGCCATAAAGACCGTAAAAAAACTGTCAAAATTAACGCACAAGTGTGGAAATAATTTATGCTCAAATATAATAAAATAAATAGAACAATAAAACAAATAAAATAACAAATTAATCAAGTAAATCAATAAATAAAGACCGAAACGTGTGCAAAGTTATGCACAAAAGTCCGCGTACCTCAATAGGTTGCAAAAATGAATGTGTAATATGGTACCTCTTGGCTTTACCCTGCGAAAATTCAGCTTTGCCAGTCTGTCAAACCGAAACTATAGCCATCGTGCTATCAGCAGCCCTCGTCAATAAAGCGAAAGACACCGCTTCGAAAACAGTGTCGCCACTGGCGCAGTCACTCGGTTGGGTAATATATGTGTAAATATGGAGATGTTCATTGGTCTCCGAGAACGACGTTAGTCTTACTTCGCTCTGATTGGGATAGAGTCATTTGATTTCGAGCGATGAGCCGAACGGTCAACAGAAGAGAAATGAGAAACATTGGAGGATGAAGAAGTTTCAAGTCACGCGTGCTCTGTCTGACCCCGACTGTTGTGCTCGCAGACGCTAGCGGATAGTTTCGAATGGTTTTGAATGCTTTCGATTTGAATGAAACAGCTAATGTGAACACGGCATGCGTGACCCAGGTTATCATTACAAGACTAAAAAGACGTATATGACAGGGAATCCTTGCATCTCCAAAGGACGTAGAAATCGTGAGGAAGACGGCACTCCTCCTTTCGATGTCCCGCAGGTGAACGGTAAGAAAAGTTTGGTTTCTTTTTGTTGAAGGAAGTTATCGTGTGAAGTCACTCCAACGTTACAGACGTTTCATAGTGCGGTGCTGTGACGTAACTTACTTGTGCATTTCGGATATGTGGAATCCATTTATATGTGCTGATTGTCCCAGCTCACGTCCCAGCTGTTCATTTACTGTGATCTGTGAATGTTTGTGACACATGTGCTTTTGGTATACAAATACCAAATCAGCATGGATTGTCCATTCAAAAATAGTACAATAATTTTCGTCCATAATTCTTTTTGTTACTCTCTGCAGCAATAGTCGACAGTGACACACTGGCTCGACCTGTACATATTGAATATGCGGACTGCGATTACTTTGAACTGCTCAGTGTAGAAACACCTAAAGGTCCGGCGAAGCCTCTTACAGGACATGTGTACGCATGTATACTGTGACTTTTTGGGAACAATTCATGAACACAAATAAATATGCTCATAAACTGCCATCGCTTTTTGCTTCTACACTTTGGAGCAACACGTACGTTACTTAGTAAACGCGGTAGGAAGACAGGCGAAGCTGGAGGGGTGGGGGGACGAGAGCAGAGCAAACGACAAACCTGAGGAAAGAAAGGAGAGAAGGTTAAGAAAGGAGGTCAGTCAGCGCATGCGCAGTTCACCCAAGCTTTTTCGTGGGCGCTGTGAGTGGCTCCTGGAGATCACGTCACTTGGGCGACCGCCATTTTCTCTGGACTATTACATCTATGGCATGTTTCGGCGGCTGTCATCGGCATCAATTCAGAATCTGTTTTGAACTTGGAAACGTCTGTTGCCGTTTTCCTGCCTTTCAACTACTCCGTGCGTATAAAAATGTGAACGTTTTTGCAGTTATTGTTTTTTGGCAGGCAGTTCTTGCAGTTTTGCAATGGTTCTTCGTTATGCATTTTGTTCCTGAACCCGTGCACTAGCTCTGTTACGACAAAGGAGCTTGGAGGAGCGACAAAACCAACGCTTGGATAACGCTCAGAAATGCGAAGCGTTCTTCTCCCACAGCAACTCTTTTTTCTTTTCCTTCTTTCCTCGTGCCATTACTCTATGGAATTATTTACAATCGTCCATCGCCTCAGTTGTAAATCATACGATGAAAGATGAAAGTCACTGAAAAGGTTAGCCAGCTGTAGGAGATTGAGGCCTTGTATGTATTTGTCCCTTCTATGTTGTTCCAGCCTCAGAACATCAGTTCTCTCACGTAATTCATACATCACTCAAAACCTCTCTCCGCTCTTTTTTTCATTTGTAGTATTACTAATCAATCTTATTGTTATTACGGAACTAGTTAGTGACATTGTATTTCTTTTCTAGTGTTATTGCATTCCCTGTCTTTTTCTTTCCTGTTTTTGTTACTGTTATGTAATCATTGCTGTTATGCGTTCTCCATGTAATGCCGCAAGGCCCTTGGAGCACTACAATAAATAAATAAACAAAGGTAAGCGGCGTGTGTCGGACGGTTCATCCTCAAGTCCCAAATCTGAACGAAGAGGTCTCGCAGTGACCCGATATTTATCTATAGTGCTCTGAACTGCCTTCACGATGTGCCATCATCCCGCTTGCACGTGACCGACTTACTTCGTCACTGCTGCTGCATGTACACTGAATATTTCTAGCATATCTGTTACCATACCTCTTTGTTTTTATAATTGGAGTGTTTACGTCGCCAGACAACTCGCGTGGCTCAGTGGTTAGCGTGCTGGCCATGTCACGTTGAGACTGGGAGGTACTCGGGTTTGAATCTCGGTGCCGGTTCTTTTCTGGGTTTTCCTCAGACGCTTTCAGACATATGTCGGCACAGTTCCCTTAGAGGTCGGCCCAGGACGCACATTCCCCCAGGGCGTCAGTCGTGACGTTGCCCACCGCGGTGAGGCCGACAACAGCGAGCCCTTTCACAACCACCACCACGGTATCGTACCTCTGGTGAGGCATTGGTGTGTATCAGAAATTAATGAGTACCTTCTTCATACACCTTCCTTTCTTGCTGTTAAACGAGTTTGCATAGACAGTGTCTTCTTGGCAGCCAAGCTGTCTCACATTTATTAGTCAGTGTCACTCGATAATTTTCTAGCATATTCCACTAGTTTTCTGCTTCCTCGTGGAATACTTCAGCATGAATCAGTCGCTTCCACGCGAATTGAAGTACGTTTTCAGCAAGGATGCCCCACGTACATGGAAAAACGTAGGGAAATAACGAAGCTTTCCATTCTGAGGCCTTCCAAAAGCGATCGTCACTGAAGTCCCTTCGTGGTCTGGATAAAGAACTTGGAGCCGTTATTATTGTATTGGTGATGCTGATTGTTTGTTTCTTGCCTACATACAGGGTGGTCATTTTTATTCGATACAGAAGTTGTATTAAAAACTAGTAGAGCAAACTAGATGCCGTTTTTCCAGCTAAATGTTTTCCCTCCTTGGTGTACACTGGCGGTGGCTCAAGGGGACGTCTGTCACTTAAACAGAGTCCCTTGAAGGGTTCAGGAATGGAGGATCCCTAACGAAGGGAAGCGCCTGGTTTCAGCACCTGGTGCGAGAACAGTAACTGACGCGATGCTACCCGTTGAGCACGGTCCATGTGGCTGCGGTGATGCTTGAGTAGGGCAGAATTCGAACTCCAGTAGACGGTAGTGGGGTTCACGCCTGTTGACGTTGCGACAGGGATGTCGCTGTACACGGAAGGAGGCAGGAGCAGATCGGTTCCGTGATCCGTATACCCGCGGGCCATCTGGAGGCTTACGAAGGTGAAGGTTATCGCGAGGAGTAACCCGCCTGTAACCCGCCCCGAACTGTCCCATCTTCAGCGGGCTGCGACTCCGTGTCGATGGGGCTGTGGAAAAGCTGGGATTGCGACGAACTTGTGCCGGAGTCCTCTTGCCCTTCGTCTTGCTTCAAGGGCTCTGAGCTTCCAAAATGTTCTTCCGGCTCACGGTGTGTCCCCACGTCAGCTCTCTGTCCGTCCCGGCTCTTGCAACGCGGATACGAGCTCCTGCGTCGTAACGACCTCGTCCAGGGGCAGAGGTGCTCGAGAAAGCGCATCTGCCACCTTGTTAGAGGTCCCTCTCCCATATTCAATCGTGATGCAGTGCCGTTCCAACGCGCATGTGTCGCGACCGTTGTCCGCATCAACAGTGAAAAGCTCGCCATCTGAAATGGTTGCCGCATGCGCATGCTGGCGGAAACACGGTAGAACTGCACCCCGAATTCACCCTTCTTCCCGAAAGGTCAAATGCGGGTTAATTTTAGGACACGAGTCACTATATTCTGTATATACGAGTATTTATAAAGTGTTTACAAGAATAAATACCCCAAACTTCGTATTTAAATATAATTATAGATACATTTTTCTAGTGTATATTTAAATACAAAATAGAATACGTATATATTGTGAAGATAAAAGGTACAGCTGTACAAGCGGTATGCAGAGGTTTAATTATAGAATGAGCGAGAATGAATGAGCGTGAGTTTCGTCCTCCTCTCCTACTTCGTAACAATACCCCCCCCCCCCGGCAGACGAAGGCCATATCCTCATGGCGTGTAAGGCTTCAGGCGGAGGACATGAGTCAGCTGAAGGGCGGGGGTCCTTCGGTCGCGTGGTGGCGTACAAGGTTCCACTTGATAGTGTAAATCAGAGACTGCAAACTGAGGCCTTCCAAAAGCGATCGTCACTGAAGTCCCTTCGTGGTCTGGATAAAGAACTTGGAGCCGCCTTCCCCTCTCATGTTCTGCTTATTCAGGACTCCGTTGACGACGGCAAAGTGTCGGGCAGCGCCGGAAGGAGATCGCTCGCTTTGGTCGTGGAAAAATGGGGCTAGCGCGTGGTCCCTACGTTGATCTTCACCTATATGATCAAAGGAGAGTGGAGCAACGAAGGCGCTGGAGGGAGCACACGATGAGGGACTGCAAGCAGGACTGCGGGATAACGCTTCGGCGTCCAAGTGACGCTTTCCTGATCTATAAAGGACATTTATGTCATATTCCTGTAGCTTAAGCACCCAACGACCGAGTCTCCCAGACGGATTCTTAAGCGAGGATAACCAGCAAAGAGCATGATGATCACTAAGAACTGAGAAAGAGCGACCGTAAAGATAGGGGCGAAATTTGGTAACCGCCCAGACGACAGCGAGGCACTCTGTCTCTGTAATTGTGTAGTTATGCTCCGCAGATGTCAGTGTACGGCTAGCGTACGCAATGACACGTTCAGATTGAGCAACTCGCTGGACTAAAACGGCGCCAAGACCAAGGTCACTCGTGTCTGTGTGCACTGCCGTAGGGGCAGTTTCAGAAAATTGTCTGAGTACTGGTGGAGACAGGAGCACAGATTTGAGAGTAGCGAACGCCTGTGCTTGGTCAGCGCCCCAAACATAGCTCGCGGCTTCCTTGAGAAGTCGTTGCAAAGGTGCTGCTATACGTGCAAAATCACGGATAAAACGCCGGAAATAAGAGCACAGCCCCAGAAAGGACCTAAGGGTCTTCTTGTTTACGGGACGAGGGAAGTCGAGGACCGCCTGCACTTTGTCGGGATCGGGCCGTATTCCGTCTTCCGTGACAACGTGACCCAAAACCTTGATTTGTAAGCTGGCAAAGGTACATTTTTTTAGATTTAGCGGAAGGCCTGCAGTTCGGAAGTACTGGAAAACTTGCTGGAGCCGGTCGACATGCTGATCAATGTCTGAAGAAAAGACCACTACATCATCCAAGTAGCACAGACAAAAAGACCACCTGAAATTCCTCAGCAGTGTGTCAATCATGCGCTCAAAGGTGGCGGAAGCATTGCACAGACCGAACGGCATAACACGAAATTCATACAGTCCATCAGGTGTGACAAAGGCAGTCTTTTCTCGATCTTGCTCGTCGACAGCAATCGGCCAATAGCCGGAGCGGAGGTCCATGGACGCGAAGTACTTAGCTCCATGAAGACAGGCTAACGTATCATCTATACGTGGCAGGGGATATGTGTCCTTAGTGGTGATTTTATTTAGCCTGCGGTAATCTACACAAAAGCGCCAACTTCCGTCCTTCTTCCGTACAAGGACAACTGGGGACGGCCATGGACTTGAAGATTCCTGAATGATACCCTTGTCGAGCATATCTTTTATATTGTTGCTTGCACAGCTGTACGTTTTCTCTTCACAATATGCTCACGAATGGTACGACGCTCGCTATGTGACACGCGATATGGTCGACTATGCACTGGGGCAGAACTTCCAGTATGAATGCGATGCTGTACGAAGTTACATCGCCCAAGAGGCTGCCCAGTGCAGTCGAATATGTCAGAGAAGCTGCGAAGTAAACTAAAAATTTCCGTTCTATCAGAGTCATTAATCGGCAGAAATCATCTTCTCGAGTTGTTCGGGCTCAGTTGTGGGAGATACGGACCCTGAGTCATTTCCACAGACAAGGGCGGACAAACATGCCGGACTTGTGTGGAACTGACCGATGCGAGCACCCGCAGGCACCACGCGAACTTCAGCGGTTATGTTCAGCAACCAGAATGTGGCCTCGGATTGAGCGAGCGTAAGCAAAGCATGAGGGGCACAGAGGGAAGAGCGCAGGAAAATATCTGGATTCAGCGAGAAAAGTACATCACCAGATATCGATGTGTCCGCCCTAACAAGAATGGGCGACGCGGCATATGGAGGAATGCGTGTCGTATTCACTACTACAGCCGAAATATTTCGCGGCAAATGTTCATCCAGAAAATCTGAAAAATCGCAGATAGGGGTCAGGCACAGCTCATTGCGCGCACAGTTGATAACTGCATGACAAGCGCGAAGGAAGTCGCATCCGAGAATAACGTCCGCAATACATCTAGGCAAAACAACAAACTGTACAACGTACACGTTGTCGCCAACGGCGACCCTACTGGTGCAATATCCTAATGGACGAACCGAACCTGCATCTCCAAAACGAACATGACTTATCCCACAAACTGGAGTTAGAACCCTAATGTAACCTAATACGTAAAGAATCCGACATGCATGACACTGTAGCTCCTGTATCGACAGCTAATCTTCCTTTGGTTTAATTATAGAATGAGCGAGAATGAATCAGCGTGAGTTTCGTCCTTCTCTCCCACTTCGTAACAATATTTTAAATAGTGTTTTAATTACAATGCATTTAAATACCGCCCAACCGTGGGCGATACATAGCCAACATGGCGGTCGGAGAATTATATCCAGATCAAAGCAGTCGCCAGTATTTCATCAATGATTACTTTACTTTATCAACGATTTCATGAAAGTTTTGTATCCATCTGGAGTGAAGGATGAGAAAATGTTGCTTCTGTACACTGATTCTGCAGCATATACAGGGTGTCCACGCTAAGTGTGAACAGATTTTTAAAAAATATATCAATCAGTTTTTCCGAGATGAAATCAATTGCAATATAGCATATGCTGAAGGGCACTCCCTAGGGGGCCATTAACAGACTCCTAAGGCAATGTCTTAATTAACTTTCAATAATTAACTTTTTAATTATAAAAGCTACGAAGTTGCTCTAATGAGAACATCTGATCTCTTCGGTCACCAGATACCAAAACCGTTTTCAGAACAAAAATCCGTTCGGTAGATCGTCCGCAAAAAATTCGTGAAGGAACGCCATTTTTTTCTTTATTTGGTTTATTGCGCATCTTCAAAGAGGCGGCGTTCCTTTACCCCCAGTGTGAGAGAGTGAAAGAGCACAGTGCCGCCTCATACGTCGAAGATTAGCTTTAACTTGCGGAAACAAAACAAAAACACATATCTATCGGGTGACTCTATCGCGACTGCCCTTATCTTGGGCTGCATTTTCTGTTTTCTTTTAATCTTTTTCCAGGACGCAAGAGGAGATAGTGTGCTCTTTCATCCTCTCGTATTAGAGGCGAAGGAAAGACGCGTCTCTAGAGATGCGCAATGAATAAAATAAAGAAAAAAATGGCGTTCCTTCACGAATTTTTTGCGGACGATCTCTCGAACGGATTTTTGTTCTGAAAACGGCTTTGGTATCTGGTGACCGAAGAGATCAGATGTTCTTATTAGAGCAACTTCGTAGCTTTTATAATTAAAAAGTTAATTATTGAAAGTTAATTAAGACATTGCCCTAGGAGTCTGTTAATGCCCCCCCAGGGAGTGCCCTTCAGCATATGCTATATTGCAATTGATTTCATCTCGGAAAAAGTGATTGATATATTTTTAAAAAATCTGTTCACACTTAGCGTGGACACCCTGTATATATACAAGCATCGCGCCGCAACATTGCTAACTGTTCTCTCCCAACATGATTCGCGTTACCTGTATCATGCACGTTTTGCATCGTGTTGCAGAAGAAATCAGGAACAATTTCAGAGACGTGAATAAGCTGATCTCATCCGTAAAGAAGGTGTTTCTGAAGACACCTGCAAGGGTGAAGGCATTCAAAGGCAGACTACCTGACACCCCACTTCCCCCCGAACCGGTTTTGACGCGTTGGAGAACGTGGCTGAGAGTAACTCCACATGAACTTTGATGGACTTTGCGCAGTAACATAATAGTTATCGAGGGAATAGTCCGAGAGTGTGAAACGCGTCCAAGACATCTTTTAGTTGACCAAGATTCTTGCTTAGCTGGCGTACATTTAAGCTAACTACGCTTTCATCGCCTGCAGTATCACGCATCTGGAAGCATCTGACGAAGCTTTGTGCGCTCTTGCCCCCCCCCCCCCCCCATAGCGTCTGCCGCACAAAGGCGAGATCTAACAGTGCCAGTAGGTTCTGCGAATCATAGATTTGCGCAAGAACTAAAGTATGCACTCGATAGAAAGCCAGGACTTAAAACTATGATGTCACTGGCTGCCGTATTACCGACAAGCGCCAGAGCTTTGCGCCGACATATCTGGAAATGGTTGTGTCGTACTGCTTCTGCTACTACACCTGATGGATACTTTTTATCATACTATTCTACGAACATTCCTTACTTGACTCAGTCAGCCTCACTTCTCCCCTTTAGTTAAGTAAAATTCATACTCAACAAAGCACAGTTGAAATGTCGTACCGCAAGCGCAATTAGTGAGGATCTTCGCGTGACCATTGAGCCGAATTTTATTGTGCCCAAAATGGGAATTTTATTGCCTAAATCGGTACTTTTCCTATCTGTTATAGGCACCTAGAGCATACTTTTTTTATTGCCTAAACACCCGTGGTCTAGTCATGGGAAAAGAGCTGGCTAATTGCGCCGCGGCAGCTGTTCTTCCGTCATGCAGACGGATGTCTATTTCACTGCTGACAGAGGACCGTTGTTGTACTCATCGAAAATGGCTACCCGCAGAAAGACAGCTGGCATTCTTTCCACATCTACGCTTGCCAGAGTGGATCCAGCGCTGGCTTTCTTGACGCTACGAGATACCCTTGATAGGATGCCGCATTACTTCACCGTGTGCGACTCAACGTCGCTTTTACAGCTCTGTGGCGTTACCGCTTGCGACAAGTTGACTCGGCAAGGTGCCGTCACTGTCATGATCTAGAAAATCTAAAACACGTACGTCTCACTCACGTGCCCTACGAACCTATCGGGAACACGCCTACAATGTCTCTAATCTAGCTGGACTCTCACCTTCTCTTTTTGACCGTTGCTTCGTTTATGGTCAAATCCAGCACACTACAACGTAGGACTTCGGCCCACACTCTGTAGCTCATCAACCACGAGCAATGGGGTGCAGTTTCGCATCCGGTCATCAAGCACGAAACATCGCATTAACTAAAGTTGTTTTATTGCACATATATATTGTATGTATTACATGTACGCAAGAGGGACGTCATAATGTTAGTCGTCAATCAGCATGTTCCAAAAATTCTGGCAACTCCGCTCCAATTAGAAAACACTAATAGAAACCGCACGCAACGATCACCCGGTGCTTGCGAGAAAGACATAGTTTAGTTTCCCTTGGGCGCCGTAGCGTGGGAGTCTTTCAGGCGTTTGACCTAACTGTCTGTCTCTTCCGGAGTGTCCTTCCGCCATCTACGACGAGTTGTCCGAACCACGGTACTGCGTGTGGACGATCCTTCTTTGGTCGTCGATAGATCGGCTGCTGGGGTGCCACCAGGATCTCTACCGGCCTTCCGCTGCGACAGGCATGAAGGAGTCAACAACCCGATATAACGTAACACGAGGGAACGCAGGTCACTAATCGTTCTAAACGAAAAAAAAGAAAGAAAGAAAAAGGAAAACTTGTGCGAGCAAATTGTACTCCAAAGCCAAATGTCTGAAGCTATGCTTCTACGCGTTGCTTCAAATTCACATTATATCTAGCCTGCTATGCCCAGAACTTGGAATCACTCTATTAATAAAAAGGGGGTACCGTAACTCCCTTTTGGGGAGCACACCCTTGCCACATATATCACTCCCTTTTGAGTGTTCAATTAGTCTCCAATTAAAGGGTCTCCCCACTCCCTGAAGGGAGTGATGGTACACTTGAAAATTCACCTCACACCTGGTTCAGGAGCTGGACCTGTAGGAGACCTGTTTGAGTAGTGAAGGTAGTGACTCATTTTTGAGAGTAATTGTACTCTCCAAAAGGGAGTGATAAATGTGGCAGGGAAATGTGTTAAAGTGTACTGTTAGGAGAAAGTACAGGATTCCTGAAAGTGTGAATGTGATGTTCCAGTCGTAGAAAGTGTGTGTTTTACCTTTGCTGTGTAAGCGACTACTGGAGCAGAGTATTGTACCGCGATGACAAGGGGATGATTTAAAGCAGGGAGAAGTGACAGGATAATATAAGAAACATCGAATACGTAGAGATTTTGGTGTTGGATTCGTGAGCCACGTGCTCAAGTTCCGATAGCGGAGAGATGCAGTGCGGATTAGTTGCGGCAATAATGGCTCATTCTCACTTTAACGAAGAAATTGAAATCACCAACCCAAGCTACGCATTTTCAACGCCTAATACCGTTTTCACGCGGGTATATGAATGGTCAATGAAGGCAGCGGTCCTTCAACATTTCGAGCACTAGTACCGTAGTGCCATTGTCGCACGAGTTGCTCCAACGCTCCTTGAGGGGTTGACACTGAATGGCGCTCTAACCATTTGCGTAAGTTTCGGTGAAAAAACCGTACCGCTCCGTGGGTGCCTGGGTGCGGTGATATAGAGCTGTGGCAGCACCGCCGTCAACCAAGTCAGCGCAGCAAAACGAGCGATCAATAAATCTGAACGGGTTCAATTGATCTGGGGTTTTCCTTCTGATTGGTTGTCCTGGCATTTCCTTGCAAGATTGGTGATCCCGACGTTCAATTTCCCTTGACCTCAACGACCCCCGACAAGAATGTCCCACAGCGACAACACCTCTATTCCGCACCCGCAGGACCCCACTCCCTCACGTCATCTGGCCCACCTCCCTGGTGACGTCTTCCCCACCTTTGCACCATCGGTCGCTTCCCACGACATCGCTGGGTGGGGGGCACTGGGGCAGCACGATCGCCACTGTAGTCACCGCAGGAAAGCGCTTGACCAATAAATGAGATGACGTTCAGTTGAGTTCGGGTTGTGCTTTAAACGGTTGCCCTGCGATTTAGTGCAGAATTGCACCAGAGGCAAGGTGAGGTCAGCCTGCTCTGGAGAATCGGCTCGGTGCACCCAGGGTAGAGAGGGGCGGGAGGGTTAAAGAGGGACGAGAGAGATGATGGTGGCAGAGGAAAGGGAGGGGTGTGCAAACCCTTTTGCTCTTGGATTTTGATAGTCCAAGAGAACTACCCATCACAGAAAGCATGTGAGCTTCCCTAAAACGCTCTCAATCTTGTGCTCGTTGTGTACCTCTCCAAAGAAGCGGGGATCCGTGTGTTGATGTACACAAGCGGTACACAAGCGTTACACAAGCGATAACCGTTAGAGAGCGGGTACACAATTGTTCCAGAAGGAAGGAGCTGCGGATTCGTGACTTGTACATCATACCTTCCAGCATCCCCTACCGCATCAACCCACTTTGCGTATACATCTTACTTACTTTTACACATTTATTTTTGTGGATATGGCATGTGTGAATAAAATAAGGTTTCGATGTCCACGTAAGGAACGCGTGATGACTGTACCGTATCATTCATGGAGGAAGGAAACACAGGAGCGGCCCTTCCAACTTTTTGCCATCGGGACGGGCGTGCCAGCTTCGCAATGCATTCTGGGATGCTCCTGTCTACCATGTGACCGCTCACGTGACCCCAAGAGCATGCGCAGGCCAGCTTTCACAGCAGACGACGGGAGTCGTGATTGTCTTGTAGTTCAGACATCTGCATTGTAATGAACGCCGCACGTCCAGCTTTATTTTTGTGTGTTCGGAGGTTTACTCTTGGTTTACTCTTCTACTACAAGACCGGTCAGGGTCTGCAGGACAACAACGTAGGACTAAAAACATCATTCGTGGCAGCGATGTTTGCGTGGCGACGTGGCCACGTTTTGTGTGTTTGTTGCTGAAGTGGTAAAGCATGCCAGTAATCAAATGTGTACAACGATGGAGCAAATCAATTGAATCTGCAGCTGTAGCATAGCGGCAACTTGCAAAGGAACGATTCAAGATGACTCTCTCACAGACACGGGCACGAAACAACCGGTCAAGTACGTGCTTACGAATGAAACGTATTCCCGTGGCAGAGCTGTTTTCTGTTGAACCACAGCCGCAACCGCGGTAAGAACACGTTAACACTTTGCAGTGGTGTTCACATTTTAAGAGCAAATGACTTTGAAAAAGCATAAAAGCACGAAAAGCAGCGCGACCAACAAAGCGTTGCCAAATCGAAACTTTAGAGAGGATCACGTGGTGGACAGGAAGTAATGGCGATTTTGACAGGAGCGACCGCCAGAGGGGTCCCACGGAAATCTGCTCGCAACGGCCGCTCCTGTGTTTCCTTCCTCCATGCTATCATTCGTACCATTGCAAGTTCCGCCCGCTTCATGCGCAGGCGGAACTCTGTGCCTCTCGTCGCCAAGAAACATCCATCGCCACTGGTACCACCCGGAAGTTTTGCAAGCATTGCAAGTTGCTGCCACTACCTACTACATTATAAGGACCATTTCGTAACCGACAACCTCTAAGAGCAGCCCGTACGCAGGATCCGCTAGGAGGCCTATATATCTACCCGCGAGATCTACATCATGATGGCAATGGAATTTGGAACACGCAGAAACGGACATACGAATACCGTCGCAGAGGATAGCAACAGCTCTGAAAACCCGTAGAATGATAACGATAATCAACTCTAGAGAATAGCATCTTCCGTGGGACATCCAGCGCTTGTGCGAATACACTAAGATTTGTAGAAGCATGAACTATTGCAAAAATTGAAGAAGCAATAACCGGGTCGATGAGTAGCACCACCGCTTGCCTCCAAATGCCGCTCTTGGAAGGGGTGCCTAGGGGTCGCTATAATCTAGCAGGTCGTGGTTGCAATAGGCGTTCCAAAGGTGGTCGCTCGGATGGCTGGATGGAGAACAAAGGAGGATGTGGTTTTGCGTCGTAAGGGGTAAGCTGATAGCGTGTGTTTGGTAGTCGTCTGTCAGCTTTCACCAGGTGTGTGATCACGCTTCAGGTATATTCATCCAAGCCTGTTGTCCTGCACTTCGTATCGAGCAGTGGCTGCAGGCTTGGGCTTCCGTCCCGTCTGGTAAGCATGTACAAGAATAAGTTCGTGGCCGATGTTGCTTCTGCTTATTTTAGTCTTGATTTTGCAGGTTCAATTTGTGAAGGGGTCAGCGACTGCACCCCCTGAGCACGCGTGAAGGGGCGCAAAAATACAACTTTTGGGAAGCAAGAATACGAGGGGGGGGAGGCATAAGTTTCCCACTTGTCTCCCCGGAGGCGAAAACTACGCCAGTAATGGCAGGAAGGAACTGTAGAATGACGCGCAGATTACTTAATCGGACTGAAAGTGCCTTACCCTCCCAACAGTCTCGAACACAGTCGGATGCGGTGTGATGTTGTCCTCCTCAACCAAATCCAGAGTAATGGAACCCACTGTAGGAATAGATTCCACATTAATTTCTATCATCGCGTTCTCCAGAACTGTACTTCGCGGTCACTGTGACAGGCAATTAAAGTTTTCTTTAAAGCATTTGTTATTCTCTGGAAATCTACATTTCTCCGACGACACGTGCAGCCAATAGTTTCACAAACGTCAATATCAGCGAGCACAATACGCCTTGCGATTGATATTCGGTTGGGAAACTTTTGGCCAAAATCTTGCGAAAAACTTCGTGATTTTGATTGGAACGGTGTGTTATGGCCGTATGCATCAAAATTCAGTAAGAAAATACTGCATTTGATTAGCAATTTTTGAGTTTAATCATCGAAATCAGCTTAATTAATGCGTAACACGAATGCAAAAAGCATCAGTCTGTGGCAGAAGTCTGTATAAGTATAGTTCAAGTAGTTTCTTTTTTTGTTATGTAAAACCTGTTTTTAGGAAATCAGTGACATCCTCTCGTCGAACAGAATGTAAAACGTGAAATCCTAGTGGATTGCATGGTTCGGTGTCCCGTCCCGCTGCACCGGCAGAAGAGGCAGGCAGTTTGAAGCGCAACTGTTCTAAGTTGTCTGTGTGCGATTAGCCTTCGTATTAGCTCTTACCCTAACTCAGGGTGTTAATTCCTCAGTCATCACAACAGCTGGCTTGCCTCATCTTCTCATAACTATTGCTTCTAGTTGAAACAGGCTGTCGCAACACTTAGTACAACACGACTTCGCATGCCCTGATGAAATACTTCCACGGACACTTGAAGGCTGCCATCATGACTTATCCCAGGCAGCACACGACATCGGGCCGATGTCTGTAGCAAGTTGGGCATGTCGGCCCGATATATTTCTGACACTGCCAACTTGTGGCCGATATACAACAGAAGTTGGCAATGTCGGCTCAATGTTGACAAAAAGAAAACGACATGGTGCCGACAATGCCAACTTCCAGCAGATATCCCGCTGAAGTTGGCAATGTCGGCTCGATGTTGATCGAAATCAGCGACATGTAGCCGACAATGCCAACTTGCAAGAGATATCATGCTGAAGTTGGCAATGTCGGCTACATGTCGCTGATTTCGATCAACATCCAGCCGACATTGCCAACTTCAGCGAGATATCTGCTGGAAGTTGGCAATGTCGGCTCGATGTTGATCGAAATCAGCGACATGTAGCCGACAATGCCAACTTGCAAGAGATATCATGCTGAAGTTGGCAGTGTCGGCTACATGTCGCTGATTTCGATCAACATCCAGCCGACATTGCCAACTTCAGCGAGATATCTGCTGGAAGTTGGCAATGTCGGCTCGATGTTGATCGAAATCAGCGACATGTAGCCGACAATGCCAACTTGCAAGAGATATCATGCTGAAGTTGGCAGTGTCGGCTACATGTCGCTGATTTCGATCAACATCGAGCCGACATTGCCAACTTCAGCGAGATGTCTGCTGGAAGTTGGCAATGTCGGCTCGATGTTGATTGAAACCAGCGACATGTAGCCAACAACGCCAACTTGCAACAGATATCACGCTGAAGTTGGCAATGTCAGCTCGATGTTGATTGAAACCAGCGACATGCAGCCGACAATGCCAACTTTCAACAAATATCATGCTGAAGTTGGCAATGTCGGTGTTCTGTTGTGTTTATTTCGCTACCTGTTTACGGGCGAAACTTGCAACCAAATATGTTTTCACAAATGTCTGGTGCTCTTCACAGAAGTGACAATTAAATATAAAATAAATAGCATATTATACTGACTCAAAATGAAAAAAACATGCCCTTAATTTTGCATGGCACACCACGTAAACGTAGGTGGACATTCGCAAATTAGTGTCCTGCATCCTTCGCAGCTTGGCAAAAATCCCTGGTGAATTTGCAGAGACGTAAGGAGTAGCATTGATGAGCATGACCATGTCACTCGGGGTTCCAAAGAGAGTAATTTATCTATTTGCAGGGAAAAGTTGCAACGAAATATGTTTTCACAAATGTCTGGTGCTCTTCACAGAAGTGGCAATTAAATATAAAATAAATAGCACATTATACTGACTGAAAATGAAAAAACATGCCCTTAATTTTGCATGGCACACCACGTAAACGTAGGAGGACATTCGCAAATTAGTGTCCTGCATCCTTCGCAGCTTGGCAAAAATCCCTGGTGAATTTGCAGAGACGTAAGGAGTAGCAGTGATGAGCATGACCACGTCACTCGGGGTTCCAAAGAGAGTAATTTATCTATTTGCAGGGAAAAGTTGCAACGAAATATGTTTTCACAAATGTCTGGTGCTCTTCACAGAAGTGGCAATTAAATATAAAATAAATAGCACATTATACTGACTGAAAATGAAAAAACATGCCCTTAATTTTGCATGGCACACCACGTAAACGTAGGAGGACATTCGCAAATTAGTGTCCTGCATCCTTCGCAGCTTGGCAAAAATCCCTGGTGAATTTGCAGAGACGTAAGGAGTAGCATTGATGAGCATGACCACGTCACTCGGGGTTCCAAAGAGAGTAATTTATCTATTTGCAGGGAAAAGTTGCAACGAAATATGTTTTCACAAATGTCTCTAGTGCGATGGGTCATCATATGATGACCCATCGCACTAGATCCACGGAATTCCGCTCGTACTCCTAGGCATCCGCGCTGCACTTCGATTTGACATTGTCTGCAGTAGCGCAGAACCCAGGTTCGGCGTTATACTCTCCCTACTTAAGTTACTGTCATTCGAACCAGCCACTAACCCCAACCCCTCTCCTTCGGCACATCTTCGAATGCATACGTACCACGTCTAAAAACAATTCACGTCATGACATACACATGGTGTTGCACAGAGTATCACATCACCTGCAGACGCAGGCTAAACTCAGAAGAGAACTTCACCGCATAGCCAACTGTACACCAACCATTGGCACGAATGATACGGTTATCGCTTTTTCATTCGAAGAGGGAGGGGGCGTATGCCTTTCTTGTGGCAACTTCAATATATGATAACTGCCACAAAAAGGTGTACGACCTCTCTCTTCGAATCAGAAGCGATGGCAGTGGATAGCGCAACGTGTTCTATGTGATGATGTTCTGTTTTTAGAGTGTACCAAGAAAGCTCTCTTGGTCTGCCCTACTCTGGTCTGCATCCCGCGATAGACCGCACGTCTAAGTCCTTTACCATATCTACAATTGTAAACATCGACAGGCTAAAGCGAGCTTTCGTCGATGACGATGTCCTGCCACTTTCACACCCTCATTAACCCCTGCCCAACGTTCCCCCTCCACCACAGCCTCAGCCCCACCATCACGTTCTTCCTCCTAGCATTAACAGAACCATCAAGGATTCACTTGTCCTCAGTCTCACGTGCCTTCAACTGACTACGGGCCTCTCAAGTCCTCCCAACTAGTGTGGTCGTCCATGATGTCCTGACACCAGAAATCATGGGATCCTGGCTGTTTTAGCCGTCCTGATGTCCCGGGATTTTGTCCGTAGAATCCAGCGATGTCGGGATTTTTTCGCCTCGGCATTTCCGATATATGACCGATCTCGGTTTCTTTCTTTTTCTCTTTTTGAGGAGTTTCGGGATCTCGGGACAAGAGTGTAGTATTGCAAAGCTGCTCTTGGCGCAATCGCTGAACAATTACGAGCTGTTTAAACTAGAGATGGGACGAATCCATAATTTTCCGAATCAGAATCCGAGTCTTAGGAAGGTTCTGCGAATCCAAGAATCTTTCGAATCCCTCCTTAAAAAGAGTTTGAAAAGCCAGAGAAAAGGCAGAATCTGATATAGTTGTTTAATGAAAAACTAAGACAAAATATATCATATACTTCTGGTTAAGTGTAATTTCTTTAACGTGCTGTTCACCGACTACAGGAAATACACAATTCTCGAGTCTGAATTGTTTTCACATAACAAACCACAAATAATAAATAATAAGAATGTATTTTCACATTCTTTCACATAACAAACCACAAATAATAAATAATAAGAATGTATTTTCACATTCTTGTGGTGGAGCCAGAGGTTCGCTTTTGCTGTTTATTTGTAGTTCGGGAGCGTGCGTTTGCTGGCCATGCCGCCCAAGAGGCCCCCTCTCGAGCCCGTCTACGAGGACGACCCGCCAGTGGCGGAGGACCTGCTTCGGCAGATGACAGATCTCTGCGCTTTATTGTCGCAGCAGCTGCCCGGTAGCACGTCCGCCGCCCAGCCGTCCTCTGAACCCCCGCTACGCCTGAACCTGACGATACCGACATTTTCGGGCTACAGCGACGCCAAGTCCGTCGAAGATTTTCTTGCGGACCTGGAGGCTTACCAGACAGCCGTGGGAGCAACCGACGAAGCCGTCCTGCGCCGGATACTACCCGCTGCATTGGTAAGCTCAGCTGCTGTGTGGCGCTGGTCTCAACCCGCATTTCCGTCTATGATCGAATTTCAGCGGTTGTTTCGGGAGGAATTTTTGCCCCCGGATTATGCAATGCGTATGCGTGAGGAACTCATGACTCGGACGCAGCACGCGGAGGAGAGCCTGTTGGAATATACCCGGGCAATCCAAGAGCTGTACCGCAGAGCTGAACCGCTCGCAACGGAAAGCGAGAAGGTGGCCCGCGCTATTCGCCAATGTCACCCTCGTTTTAAGCCTTATTTGCGGGGGCGAAGCTTTTCTTCGCTCGATGACCTCGCTAAAGAAGCCCGTGTCATCCAAGCAGATTTGTTGGAGGAATTCCAGTACCGCCCACCGCCTAGGCCGGAACAAACGCTGGAGCCTAGCTGCGCATGGAACGGGCCGAGACAGTCGTTAGACGCGGAATTAAACCCCCGTGGGACTGTTGGAACACACGGCGGTTCGTCCGCCGGGCCAGTTTACCGTTCTTTGGATCCCTTTGCATATGAGCAGAGGAACCGAGCGAGGTCGGCACGAGCAGAGCCGCGCGAGCGCGAAGTCGGTTATGCACGTCATGAACCACGGCAGGACAGGCGCGACTCTAGACCAAGTAATAACGCAGGAGCACAACCCCGTTGTTACGGTTGCGGTGAACGCGGTCATTTTCGTCGTAACTGCCCGCAGCAGACCACTACCACCCCCAGACAACCCCCGCAGGGAAACCCGCGACGCCGGCGGCGGTAATTGGGAATGACTCAATTCTGTCGTCGGCTGCTGAAAATGTCGATAAGAAGCAAGCGAATTCTAAACATGCTATCTTGTCTATTACGTAGTGGCCTTGGTCCCGCTCGCATGTCGAGCGCAAGATGACATATGCAACATCGGACCGTTTATCGTGGCGCGCGTTCTGAGTAAGGACGTTGCAGCTTTGGTGGACACTGGAGCGGCTGTATCCCTGATAGGTGACACCATCCACGATTGGTGCCGGGAGTGGAGCATTTCCGTACGGACGAACAGGACCTGCCTACGGCTCGCATCAGATGCAGTGGTACCAGCCGGAGGAGCAGTACGTCTCACTTTGACCATCGACGGACAACGTGTCAGACAACGCTTCATCTACCTGCCCGGATTGGCGGGACTGATGATCCTGGGACGCGACTTCATTATCCGGATGGGACTCGTCCTGGACTTACGTCGCGGAGGCTACCAGCATGCAAGGGGTACTACCTTCTACCCATTTATGGAGTGGACGACGACGGAAACGGAGCAGAACCGGACTCGTGAGGAGACCCAGGATCCCGGAGCTGGACAATCTACGTCCGTTGAGCTATTTTCCGGAGCAGAACACCTAACAGCGACGGTCGTACCCGCTGTTTTGGAGGACGTCCTGAAACGATTTCCAGGAAGCCCAGACCAGCGACGCATGCTCGCTAAAGCATTGCGGCCATTCTCCTGTATGTTCACAGAGAGACCAGGTCTAACCCATGCACTGGAGCACCGGATAGAAACCGGCGACGCAAGGCCCTGGCGATGTAATCCTCGGCCTTTGAGTGTGCATAAGCGCAAGCTCCTCGATGCTGCGCTGGATGAAATGATCGAGACCGGTGCTGTGAGACCTTCTCGCAGCCGTTGGGCTTTTCCGGTGGTTCTTGCGCCGAAAAAGGATGGAACGGCAAGGTTGTGCGTGGATTACCGCCGACTGAACGAGGTGACGGTAAGAGATTCATACCCTTTTCCCTCGATAGACTCGGTCATGCATTCGTTGGGATCCGCCCACGTGTTTACAACTTTGGACTGCAGTAGAGGATTCCTGCAGATTCCGATAGCACCGGATGATGTTGAGAAAACAGCATTTACCTGTCACAGGGGATTATTTGAATTTGTCCGACTGCCCTTTGGACTGTCTAATTCTCCCGCTAGTTTTCAGCGAGTGACGGACGAGGTGCTCGGCGATGCGAAATACAATTTCGCTATGGCGTACATGGATGACGTAGTAATTTTTTCACGTACATTCCAGGAACACCTTTCGCATTTGAAAGTGGTGTTAGAACGCATGCAAGCTGCAGGATTGACTGTCAATCCCCGGAAGATGCAGTTGGCTACCAACAGCATCGATCTCCTCGGGTTCAAGGTGGAGTCCGGCACGGTCAGGCCGAACGAGGACAAGCTGAAGGCTATCCTTGAGTACCCCCGCCCGACAAATGTGAAAAGCTTGCAGCGCTTCCTCGGTATGATTGGCTTTTATAGACAGTTTATACCGCGATGCGCAGACCTAACGCAACCGCAAACTTGGCTGTTGCGAAAGGGAGCACGATGGTAGTGCGGACAAGCGCAGGAACAGGCGTTTACCTCTCTCGCTAAAGCGATTGCGGAAACTACCCGCTTGTATCTCCCAGACCTCAATCGCCCATTTGTACTCCAAACAGATGCGAGCGATTACGGCCTTGGTGCAGTCTTGTTACAAGAGCATCACGGTGAACTCCAGCCCGTGGCATTTGCAAGCCGTACGCTGACGCCACCCGAACGCAACTATAGCGTGACGGAGAAGTAGTGCCTAGCAATCATGTTCGCACTACATAAGTTCGACATGTATTTAGATGGTGCGAAATTCACTATTCAAACTGACCATCAGGCACTGTCCTGGTTAAAGCGGTTGAAAAACCCAGCCGGACGGCTCGCACGTTGGAGTTTAACGTTGCAGCGATATGACTTCTCGGTGGAATACCGGAAGGGAACCTCAAATAAGGCGGCAGACGCGCTATCTCGAGCACCGTTGCCCCTTGAGGACGTCGTTATTCCGCAGGAGCTTGTGGCCGCGGTTAACCAGACCCTCACGGAGGAGGAGCTCTCGTGGGGACAGATTGTAAGCAGGAACGACATCCTGGAAGCGCAGAGGACCGACGGCCTTTGTCAGCGTGTGTCGAGGTGGCTGGAAACAGCAAATCTGGAAAGCACGGGAGACGCTGAGGAGAGGTACGACTCCTATCAGCTGAGCGAGGATGGTCTCCTGGTCCGGTACATTCCCCAGGCGGACGACGAGGAGGTTGGTGATAGCCCCTTTCGGATCGTAGTTCCAAGGAAGCTACGTAAGTCATTCCTCAAATACTTCCATGATTCTGCATTGTCGGGTCACGGTAGCGGCACCAACACTTATTCTAAGTTGTGTCGTATCGCGACTTGGCCAGGCATGAGACAGGATGTTTTGCGGTATACACGCAGCTGTCCGATATGTCAGAAGTCTAAGCCGCGTGGAGGGCAGCCTCCCGGCTTGCTGCAACCGATTGTTAGCCAGAAACCTTGGCAGATAGTCCCATGTGACGTAATGGGTCCTTATCCCAGAAGTCCCCGTGGTAACCAGTATCTGTTAGTTGTTACAGATCACTTCACGAAGTGGGTTGAGCTTTACCCGCTGCGGAAGTTGGTGTCCGCTCGGATCTGGGACAGACTGCTGGACGTTTTTTCCCGGTTTGGATTCCCGGACCAGCTCATCACGGATAACGCCTCGTACTTTACAAGTAAGGTGTTTGTCGATAGTTGCTCTGCATTGAGCATACGTCACGTAAAGACGTCCCCTTATCACCCTCAGGCGAACATAACTGAGCGGGTTAATCGCAACATCAAGATGATGTTGGTATCTTTTACCGAAAGGCATAAAGATTGGGACGCCCGTCTTACGGAGCTTGGCTTTGCCACTCGTACTACGGAAAATAGGTCGACAGGCTTTACCCCGGCCTCTTTGAATTTCGGACGGGAAATCGTATTCCCCCTAGAAAACACATTGCGAACACGGCACACACAGATTGGTCGTTCGTACGCAAAGTATGCTGATGATCTTCGCTAAGGATTTCTACTGCCATTCGTTTGGCACGAGAGTGTCTTGAGGTTGCACGACAAGAATAGTCTCTCCAGTACAACAAAGGTCGACGGAAGGTCATTTAACGCATAGGAGACCTGGTTCTAAGGCGAACACATCCCCTTAGCGATGCAGCGAAAGGCTTTGCTGCGTCTTTCGCTGATCGGTAGGATGGTCCTTATCGGGTAAGCGCGCAGCTAACTCACGTCACTTACTGGTTCGAGCGTTGCAGTGAAAACGGGAAACGGGCCTCGTCCACGTACAAGACTTGAAGACCTTCAGCCAACGCATCTCGGACAACGGCAGGCGGGAGGAGGACCACGATCGAGCACCGCAAGCCCGCTCTCCCTCAAGTCCCCCTAGGGCCGGTCAACCATCCCCCGAAGAGACTACTGCCCAGGGCGGGGTTCCCGGGATTACCCGTTATAACCTTCGCCCACGTAAGCAGCCGAGATAACCCTTCCTCCTTTACTCTTGCAGAACACGAGGAAAACATGTCGGACGACAGCCCTATCGTCTGCCTCGTCGACGTCCTCGCAATGGGAGAACGGACAGGCTCCCTCAACGCCCAGCCCCTGCTCCACATGGTGGTCCTCCCGCACAGCACCACGTTGCCACTTGGACGACACAGGTCGGCGTCGTTACGATCAGCTACGCCTCTCGAAGACGCTGGCGCGACCAGAGCCGGCCCCTGAGGGGAGACCCCCTCGACTCGACACCGGAACATTTCCGAGGATTCACCCTACAGGAGAGGTACCCCACAGAACCTCCCGCTGTCCACACTCCTGAGGAGCTGGCTCGCTTATGCCAATTACGCACCCACCCACCCACCCACCGAGCTGGCGCTCTGCACCAGAGTCACCATCTTAGGGACAGAGCCATCACACCCTCGACGCTGGGTCCGGAGGATATCGCCGCAGCTGTAAACCTCCTTCGACGCTACCATCCAGGTCTCCTCGCCGGTCCTCCAAGAAGCCCACCGGACGACGCTATCCTCGATTCCCCGGACTTGGTGGGGGGAGACTGTGGAGTCGCGCTCCACGGCTGGGGCCCAGAGAGGGCGCACATGTTGTCGGGATTAAGTTACACGCCCAGAGAGGGCACGCATGTTGGAGGTGAACCTTGATAAGGCAATGCTCAGCGGCCGGAAGACAGACGGAGTGTGAGCGAACGACCGAGAAGGAAGATTGCACCACTATGGCGTAAGTGAACGTCCTGTGGGACAATAAACGAGGTATTGATTAATTTGTGTCTGTGTCTCTCGGTGCGGTGGTTTCGGTAGGAGACCGGTTGGGTTCTACCCCAAGTGGGATCGAGGGGGCGGAATCCCACAACCTTAACGTTAAGTCCCTGCCTGAACTCTTTCAGTCCAGAACAACAACAAATAAATTAATGATGATGAATGGGGAACTTCACCAAATGAGAACAATGTAAACAAGAAAACACACGCCGACCAATCAGGCTTTCGGCGGACTCCGGAGGCGCCAGTTTTAAAATGAAACAAACAAACGTGGCTGGTAGATTCGAAAGACTCGATTCGCCATTTTGGACAGTGCGATTCGGATTCCCGAATCGCGAATCCCTGCCTAGGATTCGAGGATTCGCGGTTTTTTCGCAGGTTTGAGAGGCCTACTTGGGTCGAATTCATAAAAGGATGTTACGAAGAACTTATGTGGAAATGCAGACCCACACCACGCGCGTCGCAAGGTTCTCGTAAGTTACGAGAGAATCCTACGAGAGCTGCCGGGTGTCGTACCACGCTTCAAGTAGCCTTACGACCATCATGGCGGCGTAGATGGCTGCGCTGGAATCTGAATCACGAATATCATCATTACAACCGCATCGACACCATCCTGCCAACAATACCAGTGCCACCAGTACCTTTAAATGTTTGTGCATCCTTCTAAGTCGTCACTGCGCAGGCCTGTGCCACGCTGTTCCCTAACCGCTTCGCATTATTCACGCATGTGAGGAGTGACTCTTCTCTGTACACGCGCAGAACGAGTAATTGTTGTCTGTTGGTGGTACCCTGCCCAGGGACACTGGTTTGCATTGTTTACGATTGTGTACATGTTACTACCCAGTTGCTGCTACGGAACGGCGACGTTGTATCTAACCCAGGTCCGCGCACGGGCAAAGACGATGACTGACGCAACGACAATAAAATTGAGGCTAGTGTCGGTGCTAAGCACGCAGAGCTGCTTTGTGAAATCAAAGCCATTCACTCGAAGCTGGCTGGAACTGAATCGAGGCTGGATCACCTCACAACCAGACTTGATAACGCTGTCAAAGATGTATCATCTCTGCCAGGTTTTGCAGTCCGATGTTTCAACCCTTAGGGAAATGTCATGAAAACTGAGAGTACCGTAGCTAACTTCACTCGTCGTCTAGACAACCTCGCGAAGAGATCGATGCGCGAGGACCTCATTTTCTATAGTCTTGAGGGCGATGCCAACGAATCTTGGTTTCAGGCAGAAAGTAAAGTCAACCTCTGCTCCACTATCCTTGGCGTCCCACTTACTGCCACTGTGATTGAACGGGACAAAGCCAGTGGGACACTTCCACGATGCAAAGTTTTGTTAAATTCGCCAGTTCTAAGACGAAACAGACTATATTATCGTGTGGACACAGACTAAAATCAACGCCGTTTTCCGTGGGCGAATATTTCTGTCTCAACGTCCGTACCGTACGTAAACACTTAGTCATTTGCCAAGGCATTGTTACGTCCTTTCGAGCTAAGATACGCAAATTACTTGCTGATGGAAAGTGTTATCTTGATGACAGTGATCGCTGTGTAGTCGTCGAACATCAACAATGACATCCTCGTTCCATGGATAACCCCTCAGTGTCCTCCCCGTGTCGTCTCTCACTCTCATTTACAAACATTCCAAGTGTGCTGTCTTGGTGAATGATCGGACCACTATCTCACAACCAGTTACTTGCGAAGGAGTAAGTGATCACAAATTCATCTCCGTAAATATCACGTTAGAAAAACCTTCTACCCTTCCTACTCCAAAAGTAATTAAACTCCACAACAAGCCACTATAGAAACCATTAATAGGGAGCTAGGACGAATTTTATCCATGTTTTTGAGTAGCCTTCATTCCCGGTCTACAGAGGAAAGCCGGTTAATTTTCAAAAATAAGCTAGTGTCCTCGATGAACCAATTTATACCAACCCTCTCGGGTCTAGGTGAACGAGTGTGCTCCCTTGTTTAACCTAGACTTACAATTCCTCTGAACAAAAATAAGGAACTCTTCAGAAGGGCCAGGCTCGCAAACAATCCTAACGTTCGGATAACACGAATGCCGCCCTTTTTCTGCTCTTTCCCGTATTCCAAGCAAGTTCTGGCGCCTCATTAATCCGGCTCAACATGAACGAATAATGCTTAACGACGATGATAATTTGCCCACCAACGAGTGCTCGGATTTATCTAACACCGGTTTCTGCGGTGTGTACTTCGACGTCAAGCCTCCTAATAATCACCACCTACCTCCCCTTGGGTACGCCGACATGCCACAGTTCTGTGTTTCGCTCAATGGCATCTGTCACCTCATTGATTCCCTCGAGCTCTCTTCCTCCTCTGGATTTGAGTCCTCAAGAGCACCAAGCACACTTCTAACCCCTCCCTAACTGATATTTTCAACCAGTCACTCTCCACTGGCGATGTACCTAGCGATTGGCGGATAGATGAAGTCATACCAATGCACAAAGACGGCTCGAAGTTATGCATTCTGAACAATCGCCCAATAACTCTCGTTAGCACCCCTTGCAAACTACTCGAACACGTCATACTATCAAATCTAATGGACTTCCCTGAATATAGTTCATTCTTCTTTCCATTTCAACATCGTTTTCGTCGAGGTCTCGCTCTACTACCGAACTAGCTTGATTTATTCACGAATTATCCTTCCACCTAGATAAAGGCATCCATACCGACATAATATTCTTAGATTTCAGAAAAGCCTTTGATAAAGTTCTACACAGACGGCTAATCGCTAAATTATCTCGTCTAAACATTCCGGACAACCTTCTCTTATGGATTACTAACTACCTGTCTTCTCGCGAGCAACACACCTTTGTTAACTATACTGTTCCTCGCTTTCTCAATTTACGTCAGGTGTCCCACAAGGCTTTGTTTTAGGTCCCCTACTATTCATAATCTACATTAATAACCTCCGAACTAATCTCTGCAGTCCAAATATATCGCAGACGACTGTGTCGTTTATAAACATGTTGCTTCTCCCGAACAGCAAATACTCATCCAATCAGACCTTACTCTTATCGACTGGTGGCGCCCAACATGGTTGATGCCACTAAGCACATCTAAATGTTATTAACTCCACGTCGGCAGACACCAATCTTTGTACCCTTACAAACTCATTAGTTAGTGACACACTATCCTACAAGTAACTTGGTCTTCAATGGAACACTCATATCGACCACTTCATCAGTGACTCAAACCGCTGCCTGGGTTATTTCCGACGCCACCTCGGTCTTGCTCCTCCTGAAGTTAAACGATTCGCGCACCTCACTTTGATCCGGCCCAAGTTGAAATTTGCAAGCTGTATGATGGACTCTCATCAGTCTTTCGTTTCAAATGCTATCGAATGAATACAAAATCGCGCTGCTCGTTTCATCTTATGTGATTATTCCCGCACCACTAGCGTCACCGTTCTAACTTCAGTTCTCGACCTTGAGCCTTTAGATGACCGCCGTAATCTCCAAACACTGTTTCATAAACATTTTCGCTCGTCGTCCCTCGCTCTTCCTCACATTCGTCCAGCGCGTTACACAATCCAACGGTTCCATGACGACTCAGAAGTGTGAACCGTTTTTCTCCCATAGCAACTCTTTCTTTTCCTTCTTTCCACGTGCCATTAGACTATGGAATAGTTTGCCCTCATCCATCACCTCAGTTGTAAATCATTCATCATTCAAAGCCGCTCTCCGCTCTTTTTTTTCCTTTGTAGTATTACCAGTCAATGCTATTCTTGTTATGCAGCTAGCTGTTTGTGACATTGCATTACTTTTCCAGTGTTAATCCATTTGCTGTGCCTTTCTTTTTACTATTCTGTAATCATTTTCATTTCTGTTATGCGTTCTCCATATAATGCCGCAAGGCCCTTGCAGCACCACAATAAATAAATATCTGTGGAGCGTGATCAGCTTTCAAGCCAAGAACATCACGAGCGTACACTCCTGAGAGCCATCGCTATACTTTTGTACAGTGAACTTTTACAATCGGCCCATTTCTTTTTTTTTTACCTCAGCAGACGTGGGTTTTATGCCTGAGCCCGCAAACAGGCTCTTTGTAATGCGGTCGCATGCTTTACTTTCAGCAAAACAGCCCTGTGGCCCATCGCAAATGGCATTTATGGTGGTCGCTGTAGGCAGTGCTGTTCGCAACAGTCACCGTGATATTTTCAAGATGACGATATCGACTGAGTAGCTAGGAACGCCCTTCGGACACGTCGCCTGTTGCGCCTCCGCTGCCCACATGCGGAACGCTCTCATGACGCTACCCATTCCTTCTTTTGTTAAATCTAGTTGCATTTTACCCACCGAAAAATAGCTGACATCATGATTACGGTGTAGTAACACCGTGACTACACCCCCAGCCGATGAGAATCTTGCAATAATCGTCAGCTACTTAGTGAAACTGTTCTCGCGCGCTTTTCAGATACCCCCGTTTGCTGCACCTTCTAATTACAAGGAATGCACAAGAATAGACACATAATTACAAGAATAAACTACGCTTTTTTACACCAGGGAAGTTTACATGCGGTGAGGAAGCACCACTGCCGTGGTTTAGCGGTTGCTGCAACCGCCAAAACACGAAACATATGTGCAAACAACGTACTTTCAGCTCAAGCGAAATGGCGATGTCCGAAACGCAGAATAGGAAGCTCCTAGCACACGTGAAATAATTGCAGGAGCTGTGCGATAACCGGGCCTTCAACCGGCAGGCGAAACGAAAAAGTGAAACGACAAAAAATGGAAGTGCACTCTTAAAAATGATCTTCACTGCATAGCACGCTCCTAGCTAACCATAATCTCGAATGATATCGTTATTTGCCCTGATTTGTTGAAAACGGGAGGCGTACGCCTTTTTTGTGACACTTACTGTTCATAATTGTCACAAAAAAGGCGTACGGTTTCTGTTTTCAATTATATGAATGTTGTGAATGAATGATATGAATGTTTGAATGATGTCGTTACCTGCCCTGATTTGTTGAAAACGGGAGGCGTACGCCTTTTTTGTGACACTTACACTGTAAATAATTAACAAAAAAGGCGTACGGCCCCTGTTTTCAACAAATCAGGGCAGATGAAGATATCATTCGAGTTATTGGTTACCTAGGAGCGTACTATGCTAGGAGCGTTCATTTCTAAGAGTGTGGTAGCCTCCTCCTTGAATTCGCCATGCGGCATCATTAAGGCATCTGCCGGACGGCATCTCGTGTGGCGAAGTTGGCGCTACCAGGTTCGCCGTAACGGACGTTTGAACCCCAGCAAATTTTTGAGCACCGGCGGAGTTAGCAGTACGACAGTGAAGGACGTGACTGACCCAAGGGATGAGGACACAACGCGCCGCGTGGACGTCACAGCCGAACTATAGGTTTGGATTCCCGCATTATGCCTCCGCTGGGTTGGAACACCATATGGTAGGGGTTGCTGGGGATGCAAACCTGACAGAACAAGGTACGCTCATCCCTCAAGGGGTATGTGTACTGCTATGCTTAAGTAATACGTAGACAAGAGTTACGGCAGCAAGTTACAAATTCAGATATATCCCAGGAAAGACCGAAGAAAATATAAAGAGATGCAGTTGCAAGTACACTCAGTATGTTGAAAATCACTGTTGTTCACCTTCTCCAGAACTGACCAGATTGTGCTGTACTTGAAGTTAGTGCATGCACCAACATGCAATGTTCTTGGTACATTTTGATTCGTACATGAATACAGGAACTGACCAAGAACAGGAAATGTAAGAAATATGTTTATTATTGTGTGGATACAGTACGCTCCCTTTCAGACACAGATATAGTGGCTACACTGCTCATTTACAATATATTTACAGACAAACAGTACAGGTTATGTACAGGTGACGTTACGTGTTGTTTTGCGGACCTATCACCAGCCCTAAGAGGACATCCCGTGTGAAGACCGCCTTGGATCGACGGTACACCGAGAGTGACATGTCATGCCTGAGGAAGGGGAAATTAATAAAATATAGGTTACAGGAAATTGCTGGGTCAAGTACATCCACCTCTCCCGCTGAACTCAGCAGCGACAAGTGTTACTGGACCGCAATCCCCTACGCAGGAGTGTTGTCTAAATAAAGAACGACAACGTCGCCACAGACGGAGAAGGATGCGGGTTCCTGTTGTGGACAATATCGTTTGCATCGACCGATCAGTCAGGTTGCACAGCTACATGTGATAAAGACATTTCTCGACACCATTCTGTGTTTGACATTTCATTGATTGACTCCCAAACAATCACAGCCTAGTTCTTTACGGAGACACCCTCGCTATTGTATCTCCTGAGCCTTGGCACGTTGTGCACAGTCACCCCCGACCGGTCCCATTAGAGAATAGATAGTTTTGGTGCATCGCACGGTATCGCATTTGCCTACGTAAGGGATAGGGCTGACGGTTAAAGCGCAAGCGCAATACATAGAGAGCTTCGCGCAGTACGCACAGCCATCACGCTATCCTTTATGTGATAGCGTACGATGCACTAAAACTCACAAATACATCACTATTGGGTGCTATGTGTGCTCTCCGTGCCATTATAACGAAAGCTTTCCACGCGAGGAAAGGGGGTGAGAATGCAAAAGGGAGGTCGCGTTACGCCTCGCGATAATGCCCCAGATTTTCAGCTATGTATTTGTAAATGAATTATATTTATTCACTGATTCAACCACTATCCTCTTCTTTTAGTCGTAAATGTGCTATATTTGCGTACACTGCGATTTCCTTTCGTCTATAAGCATGCCAGACATACCTATCAGCCACTCACCATCGTCGAACAAGACTCAAGTCCTCTCCCGTGCCCTGTACATAGCCCAGACAGCAGTGTCGTGACAGCTCCCAGGATGCCGTGCGTTCAGGTGGAGGAATGTGCCACTGATCTCTATGTATAAAGGCTGGAATGCGGATGGGTGAGGGTATCGCGGGAAAGGGTACGCCAACCGGCCGCCATATTGCGGTGCTCAAAAGAGCCAGTACAGCCCATTGGAATGCATGTAAGCTGTGACAAGTTTTGCTGTTTGTGAGCGCTTCCCTTGCTGCTTCGCTAAAATTTTGCCACGAAACTCTGCAGAAATCCCTCGTGATTGGATTGCTTACGCTTTTTGTGTGAAATCCCGTCACATACATGTTATTTCCTGTCTATTTTGTACTCGTGTGAGGTCGTATCGTTCCAATTTTGTACTTTGACCTTCGATTATGTGATTTGCTGGTTTTGTGCTGTGTTGTATTTGTTGTGTTACGTTTCCTTTGTCGTCTATCAGCGTGTGCAGAGTGTTGCTTCTGGTGTTTCTCCCATTTCCTTTCTGCTCGGGGGTGTGGAATGCCAAGGAATGTTTGGCACGTTTATGTAACCACCTTAATATGCTTAGGTATAAACATTATGCTTTGCACAGGAAGTTTAGATATGACTAGTTATGACACGAAATGCCGAACGGCACTAAAGCACTTCCAAAGGACTAGAATGATATTATGTGATATAAAAGCTGTATGACTGTGAGAACATATCGACTAGAAATATGTGCACTGGGGAAATAAATGGCGGTAAAGACAGTTCAAAATGACTAGAGGTAGAGTGAATAAGTCATAAAAAGGCTAAGTAGCACAAGTCCAGTTGCAACAGCAAGTTTGAAGCAGTCAACCAGGTAAGCGGGCAGAGTGCATTACTGGTTGTTGAATATGATGAACGTTGACAATTTTTTTCGCAGATGAGGCATGGCTGTCACCTTCTCTGTATATTCCTTGGCAAGATGGTACAGTCCGATACTGCTGTAGCACTGGGAAACTTCTTTGATCAGACGGATCACATTTTCATTTGGGCTGCATTCAAACATATATTGTCGCAAACTTAAGCAGGGAGAATAAGGAGTAGACATTCGAGGTTGAAAAATTATTTATTGTCTCTAAGTAAAGTAAACATGCTGGAACGCACCAAAGAGTCATGTGGCTGGTGTGTTAGTATATCCCACTAATACGAATCTGTACGTTAGGCAAAATTTTCATGCAATACTTTTTTCTTTATATGCTTTTGCCCATCTTAGTATTGCCCTATCCAATATGGAGTGGCTTTTACTGCATATAAATGCATAATTCATGAGTGTTTACATAAATTGGACTAGCTGCAGCTTTAAGGTGCTCTTCGTGCAGTACTGATTCCAATCATCGACCATCGCTTGAAACTAGGGAACATGATTCTAGAGGCTAGATTTTCATGCAAATACACACTTTCAACCAGAGTTCGAGGTAACTCGTTACTGTAAGTTCCTTTTCTTGGTAACTATATAACTGAACTCGCTACTTTTGCGCCGTGGTAACTTTGCCAAAGTAATTAAGCTGAGTTCAAAGTTACTTTTGATTCGCTTTTCACTCACGTCCACTTATTTCCTTGCTTTCTCTGCGGTTCTTCCGTGGCATTTTATGTTATAAAACGTGATATCCAGTCAATGGCAGTATTCTGTTCAGGAAGTAAGAACTGCTGCAATTGAAATGAAGCTGAACCATCGTGTGCCCACAAGGAACAAGATCGAATTGTTGGACATAAACGAAAACTCAACGCAGCCAACTCAGGGTCGAACTCAACTGCACCTCTGTAGTGCTATTTTGTGTCTGAAGTAACTTCGGAGTAACTCGTTCTTTTTTTTTAAGTAACTCTGTAACTGCGAGCTACGTTTCGGACTCAATAACTTAGTTATTAGCTTAGTTACATTTTTCACACTTGAACTTTGTGAAGAGTTTCTTTTGACGGGCAACTTATCGATCTATGCTTTCAACTCTGCATGCTTTTTGTACGCTACATAAAGTAAGATACTTTTGCCCCAATGAATTTGTTGCGTGTTTTAAATGCATGCAAGTGAATTCCTAGAGGTGCATATTTTGAACAATATTAATGATTTTTTCATGCACGTGTGTTCAACCAGCTTTTAGTGCATATAAATACGGCCTCTACATATGACGCATGCATTATTACTTTCTGGAGGTGTTCTGGGAAGTCGAACTTGTTGGGCACAGCGTCAGGCCTCAGTCGAACGGTTTGGCCCGTTCTGTCGAAGCATTTGTTTTTAAAGTGTTTGCTGCAGACCAGTGATGTCGTCGACGGCGTCCAGTCTTTTCGCCTGACATTTACCGCACACGTTTTTTAAATGTTCTGGGCGGCCGTGAGGGAACCTGCATTGAACAATTTATGCCATCAATTACGGAAGGGATAACAAGGCTAATCCAAGCAAGCAATCGTCGTTACCGTGACCAACAAACTGAACCGTAGAGACAACACCTGACAAGCGCACTTCAACGCCTGCTGCGTGCCGAGACCATACCCGTGAACTGCAGGAAGACTATCACAATGACTCTATCCAGATAACGTACGGCTTAAAGTTTAACCTTTAGATCTTGAGATACGATTCACAAAGTACCGCGCACATGCTTCAAGAGCAACGCTTTGTCACCCCGCTCGTGGACTAATAAATCACATTTATTCGTAAAACCAAGACACTTACTTGTGAAATGTCGTCCCCGGTGCCTTGCCAGTACGGTCGGCACACCTACAACCACAGCAGGCGGGCATGACACCACAAAAATGCGCACAAAAAAGGCGCATGCAGATAATGCAGCTGAGTCGCGGACGGCAATGTTTTGAGCTTCCCAAGATGGCGGCTAGTGACCGTACGGTTGCACCCTCAATCCGCTATCCAGCCTATTACTACAGAGATCAGTGGAATGTGCGACTGGCAAGGTTCGCAAATCTGTGCATGTACGGTATTGTTCGTAAATGCTTTTTCCATTGCACACAAGTAAATACCACTCATATATCTTAAACAGCATGCTTTGCAATCACATACCCCCAGCACGTTACAACGCGGTATCCCTTGTGGAAGTAGTAGTTGCCACCAGTGAGACCTGTATGTGTGGTGCTGGGCGCTATGATTACAACCACTGTGCTGTCGACCGCATGCATGTATAGGTCCCCTAGAGGTCCAAGTCAAACTTAGCTGTGCACACTTTTACAACATACCAAAGCATCCACGCAGGACTTGAACGTCGTAGAATACACGTTTGACGCCCAGCTTTTCCACCATTGTTTGCGGGAAGCGCAGTAACTTAGGTGCCAGGTTCTTTTTATGACAACTAGACTGATGGCGTGTATCAATTTCGAAACCAGGCCCTGATTTTGGATCTTCAGGGGGTATTTTAAGAAGAGATGCTCCGGTTCCGAAAAAAAGAAAGAAAGAAACGTACTGCATGGTAACCCTTTGTTCCACGGTGATCGTGGTGGATCGCCAGTGCTGTGCTGCAAGTGTTGCAATTGTAAGCATAGATATAATACGCTGCTATCCACAGTGCAGTTTTCCAGTCTTACTGTACTCGCTCTAGCGATGCTTAACCAGCCGCACACCACATAGAAGCAATACAATAGCAGCAACTTCCCATGAATTAAACTGAAGGGCAATACATACGACGATTCAAGTCTTCCGTGACAGCATCGCAGACTTCTGGGGCTGCTTCTTTCGACAGCCCAGTGAATGCTTTACTGTTTGGACGAAATATGCGTGTTATACCGCTATCACACTGCAAATTGGATGCCCTTGCCAGCCAATGACATTCGTGCTCAATGATATTCGTTCCGCCTCACAGGCGCAACGAAATGGCAATACATGCGAATGGCATTTGCATAATGAAGGAGTTCGGGGAACTCATTCGCTTTTCCCTCACCCACCGACTGCGTACCCCCGCAGTAGAGAGGAAGCAAAGACAACAACGATAAACCGTTTGCAAAAATCAAACGCGAATGAAAAGTTGTAATCGAATATCTTACCACGAATTCAATAACTTTGACACAAAGCAAGGGAAGCTTAAAGGTCAGCTATGCCGATATCCCAAATAATTGAAACGGTTGTGATATTCTGAAAGCCGCATCCAGCTCTCCCCAAAATGCATTTCTCCCCTTCATTCTCCCAGTTCGGTACAGTACCATGTCAAAAGAACAGATAATTCATTCCGAAACGCACATGGGCGCAGCCATGTTTATGACGTAGGTGCATCCCAACGGGCATTGTGGCGTGTACGCGCCTTCGTACTTGTCAGTGGATTCGAGCTACGTCTTTTCGTGGATTCATGTGTCTGTGATGGTGCACTGGTTCCACTGGTTCCGCGATGAGTAAACAGTGGAGCAGCTGGGAACCCCTTCGTGAACGAAGCACTGTGCGATGTTGTGACTGAAATCCGTCGTGTGTGTTTTGTGAGCTCGGACAATTTGTATCAAGTCTCGTCTGGGTTAGCCCCTTTACAGCGCTTGCCTAGTGTAGGGTCAATTATTTTATGAAATAGACTGACGTTTCGACAGCCGTTTTAGCATTTTTAGCCGTTTTATGTTTGCAGGAAGGCATGCTATGTATTTGAGGAACCCCGTAACGCTATGGGACAAGTTTTACGCATGGTTTATCAATGTGTAACAGCGTCGACGATGTTGTGGAACGACGAGCGACGTGCATTTCCAGAAACTTTCTTTGAATCACACACTTCCATGTCATGCTGCGTCGTGTAGCACGCTACAAACTACTGCATTTCATGGCTAACGTCAGGATGTTGTGTTTAATTAGCAGCGCAGCCGAAGACATGCACACGAAAGTTCTAGAAGCCATGTGATTGCACACCATGCAGACGCAAAAAAAAATACTAGAGCACATATTTCCACTTAGAAATGTTGCTTCGGGGGTCTGAAAAGATTGGGCATAGCATCGGTCCTAGAAATCAAATCAGTGGGTGCACCTTATCCCTCACAACTCAACCCATGGGGTGTAAAAGTGTTAGAGGTAATTTATGTGACACTCGTCGTGGGTGACATCACTGGTAAGCCTCTGAATTAATTCCATACTGAGGAATTATTTCACAAATCACTATTTAATAATTATCATGTAGGGCATGATAAGCAATTTGTAAGATGCAGCCACGTCTGCAGCATTCACGTCTGTCTCTCACCTTTACAGTTAGAGACACGTTGCCAAGGAATGTTATAAACCGATTGACGAAGGTCAGTCTTAGAGGGCCCGTGTAACCGATGTCATTGAAGTTATGCTTAAGCCATCGCACATGAAGTACAATTATATATGCTTGGACGTCTAATATGTAGTGCATAATCTAATGTTCTGAACCACATGTGAGGCTGCATACAAAATTATTTTTTATGCACATGCTGTACTTTCCTAGTCATACATGTGCAAACGAATAATAGTGAATATATGTGAAGTGGCAAAAAACAATGCTAGATTCTACCATCATTGTGCCCCTACAACCCTTTGCCTTGCAATTTATGTCTTGTGAAAAGAGAATATCGCACTAGAAAAGACGACACAAGTAGTGTTTTTATGCAAATAAACCTGTTTAGTTACATTTTCCACCAATCAGCAATGTTGGGACATGGTGCAAATATCAATGCCAACAAGGAACGCACTTACAAACTATTGCTCTATATTCAACTCAGATATGACAATTCTCTTATTGTACCTTAGCACAGTACAGCTTCAAAATTAGCGAACTGTACAGGATCAGCAATCTTAATATATCTAAAGAGGGGAATCACAACAAGCTCCAATAATAGGCTGGACAATGAAAGTTCCAAAAGACAAAATAGTTCCAGAAAGATCTGAATAATTGGTTGCAATTGTGGTCTGTACTGCTATGTACAGTTCATGAATGGGACATGTTACCTCATTGCATTGCCTCCATGTGGGCACAAGAACAGGCAGTTTGCCAGGTCGCTCTTCTCGTGTTTTTTTTTTTTTTTTTGGCAATAGCAAACATCACCCTGGGTGTGCCGTGCGTCCACTTTGAGATATCACGGACAGAATAAAATCCAACAGCGGATTGTTTACACGTGCATCTGTCTTTATCTAACCAGTTGTTTTTTAAACATAGCCTTGATCTCTGTGTTCTGGAAATTTAGGGAGCATCCAGAGTCCCTACAATGTATTCCAAAGTTTCTCGAGGGCATCAAAACTATGTCCTTGGCCCGCCTGTGTTTCACTATGGCTCTCAGATACAAACGGCCCCTTTTCAACACAGTAAGAAACACAGATTTGTAAATAGCATCTGTTAATTGCACTGTACGTACCCCCCCCCCCATATAAAGGTCCACCAAAAATTTAAACCATATGTTTCATCTGCCCCCTGATAATCCCCTGAAAAGCAATTATCACTTCGCTGGAACTACTGGTTCTAAAAGCTATCCCTAACATGTGTAGCATCAGGGAGGAAAATGAAAGGGATGGGGTAAAAGACAAACACACATGCGCTCTATTCTCACTGTGTAACAGCTGCTCTGGCTATGAAAATGAACATGTTCCAAATTCATACAATATGGCTTGACATGATACGCTGGTGAAAGCTAAGAAATAAAAGGAGTAGTTAAATGTACAATACATGAACACTTCTCAAAACATGACAGTTTCCTTCCTGCATTGATGTGCTACCATTCCTCCCACTTTCAGGAAGTACCGAAGTATATTACTACATTGCGTAGCATTACACGCTCCTTTGACAGAACTTGAACGGGATTACATAGCACAGAATAAAAGTACAGTGAATATAATTCGTGGCTTCTCATTCACGCTTAATGGCCGCAGCAGTAGTGCAGGAAGGTCACTGCTAAGTTGTGTTGAGAAATACCAGTTCCTGTTTGCCATGTCTGAATGAAATGTACTGAAACACATACACTGAAAAATATACACAACAAATACACTGAATCTGAAACACACAAACAGAAAAACACAATCGCTATATTAACTGATAGGTAAATGAGCTGTGGCGAGCTCCACCTTGAGAAAAAGTCAACAAGTAATTCAAGCAAAGTCAATGAGTGTCTGAAATGTAACATCCCTGACTGATAGGAGGAGGGTCGATGTTCAATTCCTGGTGCTTTTGCACTGACTGAATGAATTATTTGTTGAAGTTTCTATGTGCTTGATAGGTGAACGACTCATCAACCATTGAATCCTCATGAGGGGATGAGGAACCAAAGACTCATCCCAAAGAGACTCCCTTTCTTGCATGTGTCCTTAGGGTTGCTCACCACTGCAGAAGAAAAGAGGGAATTTAATGACAAGAAATGGATAGTCAGGTTTACTTTATGATGATTTTGCACGACGGAGAGAAAACAGTTGAGAGCATCTAAATTTTAATGAGACGAAAGTTTCCCGCAGAAAGCTGCACTTGTTCAGGTCTAACATCAAGTTACAAAAAAAAACTATTATATAACACATGTTGTAAGCTAGAGAGCAAGAAGAGCTGGGTTGGTACAAACATACTAATGAAAATACAAACATATATAAAAAGGTATGATGGAGTTGTGTAGCACAATACACGAATGACCACGGTGGCCAGGTCAGTACTTGACACAAAAGGCATTCACGGGCGACATATTCAGGAAAACAGTGCTACAGTGTTTATCAACTTCTCCCTTGCCGGCTTGAAACTGATGGAGTTGTACCTCCTTTTTATTTTTTATATATGTTTGTATATTTATTTTTAAGTTTGTAACAACACGCACTCTCTACCTCACAACATGTCTTCTGGGATTTTCTAACTTCATGTTAGACCTAGGACCTTAGACTACTTCTTAGGACTTACATGGACTTAGACCTTAGACTACCTCTTCTAGGTAGTACGATTTTGTAGTAAGATTACGGACTTTGGATAAGAACACTACACAGCACAGCTCAGGTATTTTTGCCTAGTGAACAGCACCCACTAAAAATATATGAACGTGGCATTGCCCACTGTAACGCACCAAGTGCAACACAAGTATTGCAGAATGCAGGTATTTTATCTCACATGCCAATCCAGTACCACTATCCAGTGTGAATTTGTGACAAATAAATAGCTCCCAGTTTTCTTAGCTATCAAAACACAGACGGTGAATTAATAAGAGTTGACAATGTTAACATGAATTCTGGGCTATTCTTCAATCAAACATTCACAGGTAGTAAAGGCACTTTCCTCAATGGACGGTGATAACAGTGAAAATTCTAAAACGTTATCGGAGATGACATCAGCTTCTGCGTGTCAGAAAGGATTGTATGTCCAACAGTAATCCAGCCAACAGTAACAAAAATATGCAAAAGGTGAATTAACTGAATTAATGTAACGTGCATTCTATATCAGACAGTGAAGCTTGTACCACCCCATCCTCAGGAACCTGCGTTTGGACAGCAAAAGTGCTTGAACTGGGAGATAGCAGTTAATCAGAACGGCGACCTTTGTTTTGCATCCTGAAAGCAGAGGTTGTAATGTTCAGGGCAGATTTAAGAGTGGTGCCAAGATGTCTGCATGAGAGCTCCCATGAAAAGTGGAATATAGGTGAATGCTCAAATTATAACATCACATTGTCATACCTGTCGGTGGCGGTTAGACTGCAACTAACGTGTCAGCAATTGCTTCATGCAGCAGACGCAAGCCAGACCCTGCCTTCAGCGTGCAACTGTGGTAATCCACAAGTTAGATTATCAATACTGCTGTGTTGTTAATCGTGGCTATATCAGAGGATGCGCAGTAGGACAGCCGCACAATCGAGTCATGGAGCTTCCTATATGTATATCTGAACCTCAGCTTACTTTTGCTCTCCTTTTCTTGTTCTCGATCTTCCGTGGCACGTCCAAACTTTGTGTGCCGGGCATCTCGTTTCAGACGATTTCGTGCCGAGATTCAAAATTGCCTCTGGTGTCGCGTGTAACCTATGATAACATTCGCGGACGAAATCCTTGGAGTGGAGCTCAGTCCGCACGGCTGTCGCTGTCAGCCAAGAGCTTCGCACTGCTTGGTCTTTTGGAAACTTAGAATAGGTAACACTTGAATGCTCGGATGAGGTGCGCAGGGTTGCCGACGGTCTGACGGGAGGGCGCTAATGAACACACAGCGCGAGTATCGCTCAGTTCTGCGGCACCTCAAAATCGGCATATCGGCACCTGTAACAAACGCTTGTTTTTTCAGAGAACTGTAACCTCGTTCACACTGTCACCATGTTTCCAAGTGCTCTGCAGATCGGTTTCTTACCACTCCTTACTTGTCTTTCCTTGATACCGTCGTGGAAAACGTAACGATTTTGTGAAATAATGTAATGTTTCGCTTGTTTAGAGAAAAAACAAATCACAATATATATAGAACGCGCATCTGTAATGCTTCATATGTTCCCCCTTGGTGTCGCAATTATCGACAGTGACCTCATTTGCGGATGACATTGTTTCCTCGGGTACCTCGGTGCAATCCACACGAATTACATTCGGTGCGACTGTCAGTCGCTGGGAATGCAATTCAGTTTACCGTGCAAAAAGAAGGATTACATCTTCCTCACACAGGACACCCTGTTGAAAAAATAAAGAATTCACAATGTGTAAAAAAATGAGCAATATGAGAAAAGCAATGAGCAGTATGAGCAACCCTATTGCCAGTATCAGCAATTTTATGAGTCGCACGGCAAATTCAACGACGGGCTATGTGCGCTGATATCAAACTATCAGATATTGACTTATTTACATAGCATATTTATGTCCTTCACATTGATTTTCTATGTGTATGCTATTGTACGAGGGGTGTTGAAGTCAAACCGGGACTTTCTGTCTCCTGAGTGTATAAATGGTTGGCGCTTTTCAACCGTCCAGTGGTTGTTGAACCCCATCCAGCGATATTGCTTTGTCGCTCGATGGGTATCCGGGTCTAATATCTCGGCCTGCAGCTGTCATATCGAGACGCGGTTTTTTTCTGACGACTTCCCGTTTCTTCCCCCTTCGCCTGCATGCTCGTGGCTTGTGAGAAATCCTGACAGTGATATTTGGAAATTCAAGGCCGCCGCCGGTGCTTCAGACACCTCCAAAGTCCCGTACCTCTCGCCCCGTTTGTCGGATCGAGACCGAAATTTAGGTCCGAACAGGTCTGGAATAGCTCTACGATCGCTCAAATCACACTAGCAGCTGATCTCTAGTGGTTTAGAAGTTGTACGAGGAGACGCGTTAGAAACGCGTTTTTCGAACTTCGGGGCCCTTTTTCGGAAATAAGCCCGCATCGGACATGATGTATATTTGGAGAGCATACTGTTATCGACGCGGTGCATCTTCTTAAAATTTACCACACTTTTCCAACTTTAGCGGTTCTCGAGTTACAGGTTTCCCCGTTTACTAGCCTCCCAGTACATGGGACCGACGGCTTTTTCCCGCAAAACGTTCCCCTTGCTGCGACATGGTCGTGTTTCCCTTCGTTGTGACAGTCTCGATGTGCTCTTTCGAACAGCGTTGATCCCGTAGACGCGCGACGTTCCGTACTCGCGATATCGGCTTAAGAGTATCAGGCTCCAACAGCTCCCCATAGAGCCCGTAGTTTGACATAATTCACACAACACTGGGCACACGACCAATGAAATTGCGACGTGGTGGATATGATGCACAACCAGTCGGCCAATCAGGAGCCTCCATGTCTGGCTGGCTTTTCGGTCGGTCCTTGCTACCATCGACTTCTACTGGATTTCAGACCTGCCGCCGTTACTCGGTGCCGCTGTAAAGTGATTTTGGGGTAAAATAAAGATTTATTTGGTACAAAGCACTAATCCAAAGATCTGATACATGGGTGCACTGCGCGTACAAAGCCCACTGCGTTGCTGACACACTGGGACAAAGTTCGAACATGAAGCAGAACGAACACACCGTTGAATTCCTAATACCGAGCCTGTCTCATGAGTGCGTACCATTTCATGATGAGCATCTTCTTTCGCTGCCTGCGGTGCATCCATTATAGCGAAGCGAAAAGCTTGTGTGTGGCACGTAATCCTGTCTTTGTTGACAGTCCTCGAAATCCAACGGCGCCCGAACTTGTTCTTCACGCTCCAACTCATGAAGCATTCCGGTACCGCAGTTGACAAATTGTTTGTGGGATAATAGTTGCGTCCAGAAACAGCACAACATGCGTAGACTCACAATAACTCATGAATAAACCCGCGAACATATTTCTGCAAACTGTTCTGTCGATTGACACCACCGAACACAGGAGGACGACATGCCGGACATGCTATTTCGAAACTATGCTGAAACGGCCGAGACGCTGTACGCACATGTGCACGTACAAAATGCGATTTCAGAACGTTCTCGACCAATCGGAGCGCGCGCACAGTCTAGGCCAATGGGCTTGCAGTATGGTCTATGGGCGCAGTGGTACATACTCTACAGCCGCGTCCGCGGGTACCTGAGGAGGACTGAGAGTATGACGAGGCGACCAGTCTGGCTAGCGCAACTCTGAAACGCTTCCCACTGTTCGGAGTCTCAACTCGCATACCCGACGTCCGATTCAGTGGAAATTTTGTGTGCATGTGCTCTGTTCTCTGCTCTACAACTTTCTCGTTCCAACCACTCGTCCATTTCCTGCGGTTAAGGCAGTCATTCTCGAAATACCTGACACCGACCACCATTTCCTGAATTTGTCTCCGCTTTCAGATTTCAAGCCCGCGGCGGATGCGAATTTCCTTTTAATGAATAAACGCACTCGACATAGGCAACTCGTAGAAACTTGCGGCACCTTTCTATCCCTCTCCGTTCCCGAGTTAGGACACCGTGGCAAGGGCGGCCCTCTTATACATAGGACCGGGGGCATTTTTCTCGATATCTTTTTTTTTTTTTTGCGTAGAAAGGCGATTGAGGTCACTTTTTGACGGGGAAAGCGTCCTCTTTCCGATAGTACTAGTCCCGTCTCCGCGCGACTTTCCGTTCTCTTGCCATAGTGCGAGGAGCGCAAGAACAGCGTGCATCGTCCTTCCCTTGCACCGCCGCCACCAGGCGGGGCTCTGGCGCTCTGCTGGCGTCCATTTCGCTTGCAAAGTTCGTTGAGGTCGGACGCGTTTGTCCTCGCATCCGGATTTTCGCGTTTCGTTGTGGCTCTGGGCTCCTCTGGTGCACCGAACGGCTGTGGATGTGTTATTCTGCTCTACAGGTGATGCTGGTGATGTGCTTTCTTGTGTGCGTGTTGGAAGATACGCCCAGAAGCCCTTAGATTTGCTGAAGTAAAGGTTAGTTGCGTGCCAGGGGTGTCATGTTTCGTGCTTTTTGTTCAGTATCCTTTGCAGCATGTGGGTTCCTCCTACTTTATGCTCTCAGTGTGAATATTACCCTTGTGATTCCTATTACCTTATTTCTACCTGTTGACTCAGTCTCCCTATTGGTAAACCTCCAACGCTTATCAGGGTGATGCTCCATGTGATCCTCCAGTGGCCCTGTTACTTACGACGAATTTGTGAATTTCAGATGCTTTTCACGGATCGATTTTCGTGACCAACGCAGATGAGCCAGCACACTCACGACACGGGAAAATGAACAGATACGTCACGGAAATGTTGAAAGACATCAAGTAAGTCGCGTCAAAGTACGTTGCAGAGCTCTTCACTGATTTGTGTTTACTGTGAAACAGATGAGGCATACGCCTCACCCATGCAACTCCGTCATCTGCTCCACGGCAGTGCAAGCCTTTACAGCTGTGTTCTTGAATGTAAAAAATTGTGAATGGTATTAATAAATAAAGGGAAGTAGATGGTATTTTATTGTACTCCTCTCATTATTTTTGTTCATTGCATGTGTGTGCATGTATCACCACAGCCAAATTTCATACCGTGTCCCTATACACGCATTGTACAGACCATATAGGAGACGCAGGTCCTACATCTCCTATAATACCTATATTGCTCCTATAAAACCTATAACTCCTGTGGTACCTACACCACTTATAAGTCATATATCCAATAACATCATATGAGGATCTACATATAGGATTTTTTAGTAGGGGCGCTACTCCTTTCTCGTCATTTTCACACGCGACAGGCCTTTGCGTTCACCACGTGGTGGTCCAAAGTTTGTGCAAAACAGAAGACACGTGCTGGTCAAGATGGCCGACAACGAGATGAGCGCGCACATTGAACAGCGAATTTTCATTCTCAAACGTGGCCTAATCTTGGTGTACTTATGTTTCAAAAACAATAAACAGGAACAAAAGAAAACAGGTTACAATTCCCATTCCACTCCGCATTCCGAGGTATGCGCTGCCCCGTCGACGCATTTGGATCTAGCAGACGACGCGCGATTATCGGATCGACATCTCTCCCGTCTGGTAGCGCTTACGCAACCCCGCTGCCACCAGGGGAACGGAAGTGACGCGAAGGCGACGGTAGCACAACAGCTTGGTTCGGTAACCCGCTTTTACGGGGACTGGAGATATCAGACAAGTGTGTCGCAAGCAGTAACTACAGAACAAACAGGCGAGGTGAGTGCGGGAATCAGAGCTATCTTATAAAAATGAGGTCACCCGACGTCTTGACAGGTAGGCCGTTTTGACAGGCACTTTCGACCTCAAACTGCCGCTGACAATTATGAGGCGGAGTGAAGGGCCCATTTCCGTGGATTTTCGGCCAATTTATTTCAGCAGTTGTCGTTGCGTTACAGGTGCTACACTGCGAAAAATCAGGAAAATGATCAGGAGGAACCCACTTCCGCAAAGTAAAAGTGAGGTTGACTTGGGAAATTTTGGAGTTAGATTCAAGAAATTAAATTTCTATCAATTGAAACAAAATGGTGCGAACATGTGGCAAATGTTCCTGCCAGAAACAAGTCAATTCAGCGCCTGGCGCTCCGTTGCTTACTTTATTTATTATGACTTTCTATCATGGTTTCTGGACGACCCTCTAGAGGCGCGAGCAACACATCCAGCTGAAACATGTGTCACGCATAAGCTTTTAATGCACCATCTTTGGGTGAATGCTGACATATTTTATGTTTCATTTAGTGCTATATCCTTTTCTGGGCACGCTTGCGGCAGCCTGTTGCACAACCAACAACAGCGTTGTCGCAGACATCAATCAATTTTTATTCCAAAATGCACGGCCTTTCCACAATTTCACCAGAAGGGCGGATCTCACACAACGCCTGACAGTGTCGTGCGCAAAGCAGATGTGACAGCATCAAAGAGTGATACGCTGTTAGACAATCGTACAGTGAAAGCCGCACGTGCGAACAAATCTAAGCAGGTGAACGTGCTGAAAGTCGAATGCAATGGGGGTGGACGGTATATGTCTTATCGATGTTCTTTAGTTTCACGAGTCTGTTCAAGGCCCTCCACCTACCCAAACACACTACGCGCACCTTTCACCTGATTTGAACTGCAAAAATCACATTCATAATAGTCTCTGGCGCCAATAAAGTTCTAGATTTTTTTGTAGCGTAATTTGAAGGAGTGTACACCCAAAGTTAAACAAATAGCTTACGAAACCTTTGTTCGCAGGAAACTTGAATACGGCGCCGCTGTATGGAGCCCGTACCAAGTAGCATACACTCATGATCTTCAGCAGCAGAATAGGGCCGTAAGGTTCATAGCCTCTAATTACTCTAGATTTACTAGCATTACAGCCTTAAAACAGGATGATGGCATCACCCCTCTTGTTGTTCGTAGAAAAATAGCACGGTTGTCTTTATTCCACAGATTGTTACTCACAGCTTCCTTTCGACATTGATTTCTCTACTCCTCATCGTCGGCTAACTCTAATTGAACATCCTTCCTATATCATCTGCCCTAGAGCTCGTACGTTGAGGTTTTCCAAGTGATTCATCCCATTAGCAATTTCCGAATGGAACACCTTACCCTCATCTCTTGTTACAATCACCAACCCCATTGAGTTTAAAAGATGACTGTGCGATCTACTCATATGACACATCTCCGTCATGTGTCTGTCACGTTCCCGTGTATTTCGTTTACATTGTGTGCCTTTGATACTTTGTGTGTGTGTTATTCGATTTTGTTGTTTCGCTACTGTTGGTATGCTGTGATGCTCTCATTTCGTTACCCCCTTATGTAATGCCCGTATGGGCCTTTTAAGGTATCATAAATAAATAGATAATTACCGTCGACCCCCATTGCACTCGACTTTCAGTATATTGTGCTGCTTCGGTTTGTTCACACGTTTGGGATCATAATAACACTTAGGCTCCAACTTTCGAACATGTAAGGACTGTTTCATTTCCTGTACTGTAGCGTTGGGGAGGAGGCCACCATCATAATATGCGCCATGTATGCCAAGGTGGGGCAAGATGCGACATTTTTTTTCTCCCCGCAACCGGTTCTCCCCGCACGCCGCTGCTTGTGTCAACGAGGCCCATCATTGGCTAGGATCCGAGAAATCCCCCATCTCCAGTGACTGGAATGCAGCTTTGCTACACGTACGAGACCTGTGACATAGTTGCTCTCCGAGTAGGAAGGAGAGACTCACGCGGATTATGCTCTTTGAATGGCGTTGTTTTGTGGTACAGACGCTCGCTAGAAGTAAATTAATTTCATAATTGAATATCGTGAGCGACGTGCTTTCATACAGCATAATAATTGAAGAACATGGAGCTGTTGAGTGCCCCTTTAAGTAGGTGCTCGCGAGCGCGAGTGTTTCAGACTCCACCCAATTACACACGTACATGAAAAACGGTTAGGAGCAACTAAGATTTATTTGAACAAGAACTTTCGTGCAAGAGACTGCACTTGTTCAGGTTACACAACTAAGTGCGACACAAGTATATATACCAAGAGAACAGATGCAATAAAACAGGTTTCCAGAACTAAGTAAACAGAAAACAACCAGACAGTAATACAATGCATCACGTGAGCAACAGTCACATAAGAATCAGGAAAGAGAAAGTGTACGGGTAAATGAGACATTCGGAGAATTGGGGTTCAAAAGATTTGGTGGTGAAAAAACGGGGGCACAGGTGGATGTCTAGCCGCGTACGAGGAGAACACAGCTTTTGTTGAACTGCTTGGGAAGGTCTGACCTTATGGGTTGAAGGGAAAATGGAGATAGGAATGCTAAGAACAGATGGTGAATGAAGTAGCTTAGCTGGATGATGGGTTGAATAACTGCAGAGGACCGCCATGAACGTTTAGTCCCTGTGGTTTTAAAGAAGAAAATTTAGAAATGAAGAAGGACTCGCGATATTTGCGTTTGCAATCGGTGGTGTAGCCAGATTCCAGAATTGCAATAGACAGCTGTGTATCCATGTCCATGCCCGGGAAGATTCTTCCCGGGCATGCCTTCCCCCCCCCCCTTTTCGGCGTATCCACCCAATTCTGCGACACAAGCACCGCTCGCGATCGCAGGGCTGCGAGGCTCCAAGCTGCTCCCCGCGCACGCGTTTTGAAATGAGGCTTTGAAGCAGACATGCGCCCGGGTGCTTGAGATTTTCCGTGACGAGCTTGCTGTAGAGCAACGGAAGGACGACTTTCGAAGTGCGGGCTCGGGAGAATATTACGGACTTCCTATGTCACCCCATGCTTGGACTTCAGTGAAATGTATACTTTTTATAACTGTTATCATGCGTTCTCATTAGTGTTCAACTTCTACACAGATATCGCCGGTTATTTGCGTGAAATGCAATGCTTTAATGCATACTTTAATGGACTCTGTTATAAATCCCTATCTTTTCGATTTAGTTCGTTGTTACTATGAAAGTCTTCACAACCGCCGTAGTCTCTTCCAACGTTGCTATAGGTTCAAACTAAGTCTACGTGGATTACGTCTCTGCACTGCATGACCAGACAACAGCAAGCAGCATCAGGGAGGGGCAGTGTAGCGCTACGAAGTTCCTTTTCGCTGTTTAGTGGCCGCTCCGAGTGTCTCATGCTCCCAATTTCAGTGCGCCAAAAGAGGAGTGCTTATTTAACGTCTGTCGGCGCTTATTTAACGGGGCTCTTATAACGGAGCTTATTTAACGGAGCTAAGTCTGGAACGCTTATTTAACGTCTGTTATTTAACCTATATCAGCGTCTGTCGGCGATCTGGCTGCGCCAGATATATTCACCCAGCGTTCGCGATTCAGCAAACGTCAACTGCGGATGAACACGACGACGACCAATCAAAGCGCATTTCGGCTACGAATCTGCGCCAGCGTCGTCTTCTTGCTATGGGGTGCTGTAGTCTGCACGCTGTCTAGCTACTGCACCGCTAGAACGACAGACATTCTCTGCCAAGAAACAAGTGTTCCTTTCGGTACATTACTTAAGCCTCTTTTGACACGTAAGCCATTGTGCTCTAGCGCTTCGAAGGATATTGCATCCGGAAACAGAATGAAATGTATGAAAACACAAGTTCAGGATGTGTATGCAAGAGGAAGGTGAGACTTGTGACGCCTTCTATCGCGATTTGCGAATCAAAGTAAAATCTTGTGACTTCTCTTCCTTGGAAGACTCGATGATCCAGGACCAAATCTTTTACGGCATTTCTGGCAACAAACTCCGCCAGCCGCCTTTGAGGGAAACAATCTTAAAGGGACTCTGACCAGAAGTTCGACAAATATTTCGTTTGCATCTATTACGAAGGTATAATATGCCTCCAAGCCACACGCGAAATATTTTGGCTGTGCGCGGAGGCAAAGTTTGCCAAACGGGGAGCTGAAAACTGGCTTCGCTTTTCCCCCTCAACTCGCGCAATCGGGGCCGAAATCTAGCCTCTTTGCAGTGGACATCCGCCAATTTCCGTGCGCGTGACGAAATCACGAGGGCCACGTTTCATTGGGCGCCCGGACCGGAAGTTCTGTTGTTAGTGAGTTTGTGAGAGCGCCGGCATCCGTCCGGAAAGCGATCTTCAATATGGACGTCGAAGGAAGAAATGCGGAGACTTCGAGCCCGGAACTTCTTTCTGACCTTTCTGCGATCGAGAGGAAAATTCTGCGTGCTGAACAGCTCGGTAGGCTTTCGAAACGTCGCCGATGCCGCGAATGCGAGACGAAGTTAGAGCTCTACGAACATCAGTCACAGATGAAGCAAACAGCATGAGTCGCCTGTCTTCAGGTAAGCGATGAGCTTTTTAACGCACACTGTGATCGAACATGTAAACGTTCTCAGAAATTTCGTGTTCTGATATCTAATGCGCACTTGCTGTTCATGGTGCCGGTGTGGCTGGTGTGTCATAATGCCGAAGGAGATCGAATGCTTGTGCTGCAAGGAGCCCGAAAACACTGCCGAATGACTGGTGCATTACAACCCACAAAGATTTCAAACTTCTATTCTTCAATATGACTGTCCTGAAGGTCGCATATTGAACTCCGTGGGCAGCGCGAACCTATGAGCGACTATATTCACAAGTAAGTCACATGTGTCCTTGTCGAACGATGTTAAAATTTGGGCGGCCAAAACTGGTTTGGTCCTGCAATAAAATCGTTAAAAACTCCAGTACAGGGCGCAGCACATAAAAAGGCTATACAGTACACGACTCTGAACTGGAGAAAACCCATGTAGGCAATTTTGTAATTGTCAGTGTGCTGTGTCCTGAGTCACGTTTTTATGTATTGCCCTGTGCATAAGGTATTAGCGTAGGTTTTTAGCGATATTGAGTGTTCTTGATTGTCGATTCAGTGAAAAGCAAAACAATGTTGGGTTCTAAAAGAACACAGCATGTGTAGTAATGTACAAGGTGTGGGCAGGTAAACTGCAGTTGCTCTCAGGTACATGTAGAAATGACATTGCACACACACTGTACTGTAACCGGTTAGCAATTTGCCTAAACTATATTTTATGTACATCTGTGTACATGCAGATACACTGCGTATCGCCAGTTTGCAAGGTGAGTATGGCACAAGCTTGGGAAAAACAAGATCATGGTCATCCCAGCCTGTGCAGTGAAGAGGGTCTGGCAAGCCTTTCCCACAGTAAATGCCACAGGCTTCAAGTACCCAAGATCCTAACTGGGGGTACCTCTTCGCACAGCTCGTCTATCACATTTAAAATAATTCAGCATCTGTATTTAGGATGATCTATAGCTCTCAGGATGATGCATGGTTCATGAGTTCAACATGTTGTGTTGAAACACAACACTAGTGCTTTTTAATGAGTCTTGCGGAACGATAGATGAGCACTCCTTTCGTGACATTGTGTACCATTGCTACAGTGAACAATTTCTTGAGCAAGACTGATGAACGAACGAAAAATAGTCTTGTCTTCCAAATATGTATGTTCCTTGTAACTTCCGTATTTCTTAAGTGACCCATGTTGATGTCCCCCCTCATGTAATGCCTGCAATGGCCTTTGAGATATATTCATAAATAAATAAATATCAAAACCGGAAAAAGATGTAACACGTATCCTCTCTTTGTGTGAATGATACATAAACATTCTCATAAGATTTGTACGTAGTCACACTTTGCCTCATTTTGCATAAAGCCTAGTTCCACCTCTTACATCATCTCCACATCTTCAATCTCCAAAGCAGTACAAGGCTAAAGTAATCAGCTACTACATAAAAAGAAGGAGGGGAGGAAAACAAACGCTGGCACATCTAAAATTCGAAGAAACCCTGGTACTTTCACGGGGCTACTCACGGCTCAGTGCTGGATCAGATCCCGATGGAAAACAGCTTTTCTGAGCCTCAGTGATAGATTCCCTTGATTGCACTGACTGTGAGGCACAACTCATTGGCTTGGTGGCAAGTGGGCTTGCATCTGATAGTAAGATTTGGAAGAGAGGGAGCAAGGAACATCTCTCTACGGTCTTAAGAAGGATATCAACATTACCTGTCAAGGTACAGCATTTCATGTTGCTTTCAGTAAGTACAACACTCCTCATAGCAGTTACCATTCGTGTTGGGAAAGCATGCTGAAGTTAGCTCAGGCAGCGCATCCAGAACTGTGGATCGGGTTCATAGAGAGCACCTGGTGAGAGGGACAGCAACAGTGTCCAGTAAAGACTCTCCAGGAATTTTGTGCAGGTTTGGGGGACACAGCTTTTAATAGTGTTGATGGAAAGCAGGGTGTGTGAAACACTGACTTCTGGTAGATGAATTCTTGTTATTTATAACCAGGTACCCATATTCTAGTAATCTAGAAAAAGCCTTGGCTCTCTTGGAGGAAATTGCTAATGAATCTGAGTGTCTTTTGTGGAAACAGGTTGTAACTGCCTTTCTATCCACCCTTCTTAGTTGCCCTACCAAAAGCAAATATGTAATGCTGTACACCATATCTGATGCAAGCACACTAATTGCTTTGAGTGTTTTCAGGCTTCTGAAATGGAGCTACCTCGTACATACGCTGTGCCATGTCGGCAAGAACATAAATCAGATTGCCTTTATTTTTTAAGTTGGCCCTTCAGTGCTTCATGTGACTGCAAGGATGGCACCCCAAAACAATAGGCAGCAAGAATGATTTCTGCAATGTATTCAGCTTTGTAAAACAACAACTTTATTTGAAAATATATTCCAAAAGCCGGGTGACAACCTCATAATGTAGCGTCCTTTACTGCAAACACCGCTCAACCCAACGAATAAAAACAGAGCGTAAACGTTTTGTCGCCTATCCGGGTGGCATCATCAGTACAACAGAGGCCAAAGATGAGCACATCAGCCTATCTAAGAGGGAATCTTACACATCCGATAGGGGACCACGGTATGTATTACAGGCTGAAGCATCACGCCTGATAAAGCAGGATTCTAAGAACTTTCTATGGCCCCATCGCTAGTCATGAGCAAAGGTTACTGCACCATCAAAATATATGTCCCTTAGGACAGCCAGTGGTAGACTGATTCAGTCCTGTTTAGTTAAGCTAAGCATTAGTAGCCCTGGCAACTGGCTCTTTTAGACTTGTCCCACGTCTTTTGTCTATCTCGCCAATGTAGGTTGCATCACATTCTATGCACTCAACTTGATATGCACAGTCAAAATGCCTGATGGGCACAGTGCCCTCCAAATAGCGTATGAAATACGTTGGATGAAAGGAATGCGGACCACCGATTTGACTCCTTTGATGTTGTTTTTGATTGTTCTCTGTTGGAGGGATGATGCCACCTGGATAGGCAATGAAATGTTTACTCTCTTTATTCTTAATTGTTGTGTTAAGCCAGTGTTCTGAGTAAAGGATTTTACATTATGAACTTTGTTTGAATGATGATTAGTGGCGAGTTTCATACCCTGGGCCACTATTCTAACAATTGCTTGTGGTAGTGTGGCGAAATGGAATAACGAGCCTTGTAGACAATTTACTTGGCAATATATTTATTTATCTATCATAGGTTGAAGAACCCAGTGTGGTGTTACATAACGGAGGGGCACGTAATCATACAAGACCGATCACCAAAAGTCCTTGCTTTTGACTAGATTAAAATGTGAAGCGATTGTAACATAACAAATGCTGCATGGTGGCGATATGATAGGTTCTCCTCACGAGTTGTCGCCACGGTTACGGTTAGAAACTGCATATCCAGGTAGCAGGATCAAATTTTAATTAGGCTACTTTGGCCAACACCCGAGCATAGAGCACAGTGTCAAAAGCCCTTACAAAATAAAAAGAATACTACATCTACGTGGACCCAGAAATCAAGACAGTTTGAAATGCTGTGAACGAATTCCACTACGTTAGTTTTGCCTGAATACCCTTTTCTAAAGCCATGCTGGAATTTAAAAAAAGAAATCGACATGGCAGTACATGATGTCCTCCATTAGTTTACAGGGAACCCTAAAAAGTGGAGCTGGTTAATAGATAGAAGGAGCATAGTTGTCACCTCTTCTGAAGACAGGAATAAGCTTGAGACCTATGTCCTCGACTCGCACACATACTAAGAACCTTTGACACAGATTAACGTATCTTCGTTCCAGTTCTTTCACTTTCAGATGTTCATCTCTGTTGAGTGGTCTGTCATTCTTGTAATACAGATTGGAATTGAAATGCAGGTGCATAAGGGATGCTCTGAAAGAAAAGTGTTTGGTTTTAGTCCTCTTAATGTTTCTGAAAACGAAAACAAACTTCACGGTGACTATGAAATGAGCAATTCCAGGATGACAGCAAAAAAATATATCTCGTCATATCATTATATCCACCTGGCAATAATGGCAGTTGAAGATGATGATGATTCAATTTAATGACGCATAAGCAACTCGGGCTATAGTGCGCCAAAAACCATGATAAAACTGTGACTTGTTAAATATCAGACGATTATACTAAAATAATATACTTTGTTGGTTGGTAAACTGAGATATAGACAAAAACATGATATGATAAAAATAAGCAGTTGAAGAAAAGGCAATTGTTGGCTTTGTGTGACTGATGTCGAGTTTGCCACACTACGTGTTGAATAATAATGTATGCTGATACGCTGTAGCATATAAAGTACAATCATACACACGCTCAATATGTGGTGGATATGTGAAACCAATATACACATACTTACATTTCAAACTTTCTTGAAAAAGGCAGTCCAAGTCTGTCGGATTTGCCAGACTCTATACAAAGCCAGTAAACACAGTGTGGAATGACTGATTCATCTTTCGGAGGCAGAGGTGCAGCTACCACGACGCTTCGTCATCTCAATGCTTCGGAGCGGCATAGCCTAGTAAGAAGCCATCAGAAGGATCTCATAAAGATAACTTGGTTGAAAAAGTGGAGGGTTCTGTGGGATATGTAAGAAAGCATACGCGTTACACAACAGCTACGAGAATGATCGACTGCACCTCCATGGTTTTCAGGACCACACGAGAGCACATTTGGTTTCTTTAGTTGAAGGTATCATCAGGTCCCCATGCTCCTTTGAGATGCAGCAGACAGAAGTTCGCTGAGGCGAGTGATTGCCGTTGCGGTTCGTCGCTTCGCAGCAGATCAAGAACAGTACACCGCAACGATAGGTGAAACGTTCAGAATATGGTGACCAACACCAACCCAATGACCCGAACAAAAAGGATGAACCGGGAGTCACACAAGTTCGCAGTTCGCAAGCTCGGCATACGGCATCCATTACAGCTGACCGGATACGGAAGCATATATCGAACGCCGTGTACAGATTGAAAAGAAAATCGTAGAAATTGTTGGAGGTGATAAACGCAGGGTATATTTTCCTTTTTGAGGCTCTGTAACAAAAACATATGAACGTAGAAATGCCATTTCATGAAGGAAATTGACAGATATTGCGTGACCACGTGACGCGTTTGAGCCAATTGTGGGTGTTGCGAGTGGCCCCCGTGTTGACGTCATCTTGATGGTGGGCCGGGGTGGATATTCTATATAAACGTATGTTTTCTCGGTTTGACGCTAGGCGTGCTGCACTCGGATGAAGTCGAATGTTTAAAATTCGAGGTTAGAGAAACTTTTGGGGTTTTAATGCGTGAATTTTCGCATGGAGAGTCCTTGTTGGGTGCTTTATCGACTACAAGTACGAAAGAGCTCCCACAGTTTCTGGTCAGAGTCTTTAACGCAACAGGAATCACTGACTACGCGCAAAGCGAGCGAGGTACAGGCGCTTCGAAACCTGCATTTCTAGGAGAAAGAAAAAGAAGTTGACACAGTGCACGTCGGACATGAAAGGAGACGAGAGAACCTCAATGACCGTTATCACACTGACCGTCGGTGCGGGAACTGCAAATTCATTCACAAGATTGATCGGTGTAAAGACTTGTAGACGCCGTGGTAGGCGAAACCATTTTGCAGCGTGTTGCAGGCAGGAAATTAATGATATGCAAGTCCTGCCTGATGTACAGAGTATGGAGGAATAGTTCACTATTCTGGATGTTAGCAGCTGTCGGTGGCAAGGCAACGGCTGGATAATATCAGCTCTCACAGCCGGTCGTTCTCTCTCTCTCAAGCTTCACACTGGAGCACAGGCGAACTTCTAGGCCACAGGCCACAGTCTAGGGTACCACGAAACATACCGGACGCAGTGCGAAAGATAAGCTACAGCGGTGATGTGTCGCTCACAATGGAATCGTGAGGCCACAAATGTCCTACAACGGCCGGAGGGCAGCAGTACCGTTCTGCCTTGTAAAGAAGACGCCAACTACGCGGACTCAAATAGCCCTCAACTCACACAGTGGCCTGGACGCCATCAATTAGCAAGTAGAGCAATTTGGGACCCCCCACAGTAATTAGGATGATTCAGTGAGCGATCACACTAACTGGGGAGCATCCAAAACGTGTCCAGACCACTGTGTGAGTTGTGGGCTACTTGAGCTGATAAAAAAAAATAAAACATTTGGTAGAAAATAAAATAAAAAGATAGAAATAGAGTGAAGAGAAGGAGTTTAGTTGAAGACCAACGACGCCATCTTGAAGAAAGCTGTCCGGAACCGCCGCTGACCATCGCTGGCTGACGAAGCACAGAAGCCGTTTGGAAAGCAGCTTCAGCTGCGACCAACAGTTCCGGACATCCTGTGACGTCATCGTGGCATGTCTGGGCAAGTTAGGACAGCTCTGGACATGCGATGAGAAAAACACTCATAATACAGAGGTTGGGAAAGCAAGAGTAAATATTCTAACCATCAATAGCTATCAACAAAAGAATCAGGCACAGAAGCAAAGCAGCCCACCACAACTGCAGTCACGGGGAGCGCATACCGATGCAACTGCTCCATCCGACAGCCAGGCACAGAACTTAATCGTAATGCTTTTTTCTCCCGCATCTGCACCTTCTAGCACCGCTACTCTCGTTCCTAAGGCAGCTTTCGCGGAAGATAGAAAATGGTGGGGATGGTACAGGTACAACAGCAACAACCACAGCGTCATCACCTACAGAATTCGACGGCTAACACAAGACAAGAACCACAAAAAATACCAGTCACACAACGCTAAACATGCGACAACACGAACAAAAGGTAGCTACGGGTCACTGGTAAACAAGTCTAAACATGCGCGTACAGCGTATATTCGTTACGGCGAACATGCGAGAAAAGGCTTAACACGAGCGCGGTAAAACAACGCGCAAAGATCGGCAAATCACCCACCTTTTCCCCCGCGGCGACGGAGCGTCCGATCCCGACGACAGCCAGCGATCAAGTGACGCAGAGCGGGGACGACGAAGCGACCGACCGCACATCTTCACCGTACGACAGGGAGTGGCCGACTCACGCAGGCGCCACTCAACGGATGCTACGCATGCGCGCACGCTCGTAGCGCCCTCTGCGCGCACCTAGCACCACCTGCGGCGACCACAAGTGAGAAGTAACACGACCGTACCTGCGAGAGGCTAAGAGAGAACTGAACCCCTGCGCCCTCTGCAGGCCTTGATCATTGGTCATGATTCTGAAGTCTTCTTTCTGAACTAACTTAATCGCACAATTATTAAGAATCGTTCTTCCGTTATTCCTATTTAAATCAAGGGTGCAGCAACACTAGCGTCATCGTCTAGACAAGAACGATGAACCACTGATCTCTATGTATAAAGGCTGGATCGCGCATGGGAGAGGGGCTCGTGGGGGAGAGGCGTGCCTTCGGGCCGCCATGTTGGTGGGCCCTAAAGTGCTGTGTGTGCCCATAGAAAACAATGGGAGGCAACAGAGATTGTGAGTATTTATTGCGCTGCAAGCATTGGTCGTTGTTTGTCATCACACAATTTTGTAAGGTGCCAGTATACTGATGTATCCTAACAGTGTTTCACAAGTGTCCTGCCGTTCGATTCTTAATTACGTTATGTTTTTCATTCCGAAACTAGACCGTCACTGCAGTGCAGCGCTGGGGATTGTACTACAGCACGTTTCCCAGCCAATATTTCAATAAGAAACGACTTGAGGTTAACAACAACCATGTATATAATATCCCGCACTGCGTTCTGGACAAAAATTCTTCCATAAAGAATGGTCCGGGAACAGATATACTCGCATGGCAGAAAGAGATCGTTCTGTAGAATCACAGCCGCAATGTTTTAGCCGTGTATGCGTTTAGTATGATTTATATCAAGCATCACCTTAGAAAGAGTCTTTTAGTAAACGACAGCGGTGCTTTGCCTCGCAAATATGGACACACCGAAGCAGCCCAAATAATTACTTCACGCAATTAGATCACACTCGTTAGGACAATTAATCAAGTAGTGATGTAAGCTTCATCAATTAAGTTACTTAGAAAGTGGTAACACCTGCTTGAGAGACAGGACTCATCTCTTTTTGAAGTACAGCCCTTTATGTTTGTTTGCTTCTTCCTTTATTCGTTCTGATTATTTGCAGGCGCGATTGCGCCAAACTGAATGTCCTTCTCCAGCACTCACGTGCTTTTGTTGAATACAACTGCAGCGTGAGAAAAGCTGCTTGGGGACGGGGTCCTGCTATCCAGTGCCGACTTTGTCATGCTTGTTATGTGGAGCATGTTCCAAAAAATGCAGCTCCACGTATGGTCTTCAAATTGCAACAGGACTATTTGGAGCTTGAAACAGTTGTGATTTTGTCATTTTGGCCCTCGTGTACTCAGTCTGTGAAACGCAAACAAAAAAGTCTAACACGATATGCTTTTGTAATGAAGATCACTGATGATGAGTAAAGAGAATATACGAGTTCAAGTTTATTCAATATTTTATATCATTCATTATATTATTCAACATTTTATGTCAAGTTTATACAACATCAAGTTTATTCAAGTTGAAGATTTATTTCTTGCACTTATGCGTTTCAGGATACAATGAACGTGCAGGGAGGTCGCAAAAGGCTACATTTATTGTTTTGTGACCTTACTACAATGGCAATATATATCTCAGGAATGGCAATGTACACGTACATTATGCAAATTTGTTGCACCCAATTTTCATACATGCTGAATTTTAAATTTTTGTTTTGCTGCCTATATGTTCAGTGTATTACAAATTGCTTAATGCAAACAACACTTTGTTAGTTTCAAGCTTTTTGCTCCCATCTAAGATATTCCTATCCTGGAGGAACTGTCACTTCGACACCATAAAATATTCAGTGGGTTTCACTCTGGCAGGCCCTGCCACTGCAAATTTCCTGAATTGAAACCCTTCAAACTGTGTCATAATCTTAAATACGTCAATATTTCTGCAAGTAGTTGACATGCTGGATGACACTCCCCCTGCAGCTAAGGCAACTACAAAGAGTTCCAAGAGGCCGAAGGTAAACCTACAGCTGCATGAGTGTGATCAACAGTAGGGCATTCTCAATAAATAATTTTCTTCTTATAGTGTACATGTGCATGCCTATTAACTGGAATAATTATCACTGTTCCCTGACAAGTTTTAATTTCTGAGAGTGTACTGTAGAGGCTGCTTAGATCTATAACAGTTCATACAAGGTATTATATACTGTGAATGCCTTTAAAAATCCCATGTGACACATATGCCTTTACTTTCTGGAGGTGTTTGTGGGCATTACGCAGGTTCTGCACCCATTTCTTGAGTATGTCGAGGCAGCTGTGAAGTAACCTGCATTGATGATGATTATTCCAATTTTTATGGTGCATCGACAACAAAGGAAATAATACATCAGAACATTGGTTTGGGTGCAACCAGTTAAAAATGAATATGTTGTTTAATAAATGCATTGGACAAATGTTAAAACATCAGTTTAAAACATGGTTTACAATCCCAGTATCTTCTAAAAATTAAAAAGATTAAAAACTATTCTACAAAGAACATGGGGAACTCTTCTAAAAAGAATTATAATATTTAATTATTATATTCCTGGGTGAAGGAGCCTAAAGTGTAAGGTGTGTTTCTGATGTGAACATGTAAGAAAATATGCAAAACTCAGAGAGGCTAACCACAGTGCGTGCACTGAGGTTGTTCCTTCCTGTAAAGTAGAAACCAGTGGTTGAGGAACGTGATACTTACCTGTACACCCAGCCGTATCACACTGCACAGATTATTCACTAGGTAGCCCCCATGACGAAACCTGTATTGAGAGACCACTTTTGCCTTAAAAACTGCTACAAATAGCACGACACGCTACGAATTATTACTATCGTAACAAGCTGACGATACAGCTCAGACACAAAGGCGTTATTCAAGCCGCGCCACACCACCGTTACGTAGGATTCTTTGTCACAAATCAAACCAAGGCACAAAACAATACCAATAGATGAAAAATTGTGACAATCGTGGACTCATTGTGACGTAATACCGAACTTGTGCGCGAAGGAATGAAAGAAATGAATGTGGCACTTGCCTCCGCAAAGAACACCGTGTACCATGCTAGCAATGCATGCAAAAAAGCGCTGGAGTGCTCGCACATATATTGATGACAACACTACCTGTGTAGTGTAACATGTTCTTTCAAGCATATTATGCACTCAAACTGTATTTGCCGCCGGGTAAAATGCAAGTGTGCTCGATTGAACGTCGGAAGAGCGATCAAGCAACCTGCATCCAGTGTTCGTTTTGGGCAAAGAAACACTTCATAATGGTCAAGTAAATATACAGAATGGACGCCTCTTTATTCCTTGAGGAAGAGTGACTCACCTGTATAAATTTAGGCCCTGTAACCCTGCCAGTACGGCTGGTACGACCGTAATTGCAAGAAGTTGCCATGATCGCTGCGGCGACTGTTGTGGGTACAGTAAGATGGCGGCCGGTTTCTTCACGCTCGCGCTCCCTATCCGCCATCCAGCCTTTTACAATCGAGATCAGTGCGATGAACATGAACCTTTCGTGTCCATAAAAGAAAAAATATAGAGCGTCAAGAAAGAAAAGCATGCAGGTCAGGACATGTCAGGAGCGCTGTTAAACGAGGAAAAATCACACGACTGCCGGGCAACAGAGGAAAGCAAACACAGAAAAACATGTGAACAGAGTGAAAAAGAGACACATCATCATCGCCCTATTGAAAAAAGTCATATAATTTTGTATGCATTTGGTATGAGTTTGTATAATTCTTTATGAAAATCATATCCTTGCGTATGGGACCGATATGAGTCTGCATATCAGCCATATAATTTTGTACGCTGCATCATATCTCTTCATATCATATGCATGATCGCCATATGCATCTGATATACACAATCGTATATGACAGATATGCATCAATAACCCTCATATGCATTTTATATGCATGACCATATGCGTAACGTATGTGTGCACACTCCTTATATAAATCGCATATACATAACTACGAAAGGCATACGTTGGTGCATATAAGTTTCATGAGTACACTTGATACATAGTATATATATGATGTATATATATGATGTATATATATGATGTACATATATATATATATATATATATATATATGAAGAACACAATGATGTTTGTTTGTGTACCCTAAATCTTGATGAATTTGTGTACAGCTTGGGTGCAGTTTCTTTTTGAAAAGCCTCCTGTACAAAGCCAGCATGCCTTTTCTTTTATTATTATTATTATTATTATTATTGTACACTGAGAAGAAGTGACATCAGTCTCTGGTTTCAACATTTGCGTGCGATGTATTTTTTAATGTAAAGAACTTCTATCAATGTCACACGGTGTCAAGCAAGGAAATAAGAAATGTGATTGAAATATGATTGATGTACTGCTAGGCAGCCTTGTCAGGCCAGAATCTCAACACAATATTGTGCAATTTTTCTGAAGTAGAGCCTGCTTTTTGGGAAATATTTTTTTCTAAATTCGGGAGGCAAAAATAGGGTAAATAAACGTGCGCTCTAAATTTATGCTAATTCGGGGTGCAAATTCTGGAAAGAATCGGGTTAAACCCTGAAACTTCAGGCTCTAATTATTAGCCAGATTTACAAGTGCGCTCGGATGGACAGCTGGTAAAGAATAAGACTGGTAAGAAATTGGGCAGTTTGGTTCTTTACATTAAAAGCAGCAAAACCCCCGTGCCGGGGTTTTATTCCGTGCATTTAGTATGCATTCCATGCTTATAGCAGGTAAAAATGGCAGCACTTTGCCAAAGCAAGGATCCTGGAATTGCATTAGCGAACACTCCTTGGCCTTGGTTAAAAGAGCAGCTGTCGTCTTCAATAAACACTGCTTGCCAGTTGGTGCTGTGTGCTTGTGCCGTCCCAGCTCGTCTCTTCAGCAACAGGGTTTTACCGCTATTAATATCCAAAAGATTTTTCAGCACACAGTACTATGTCTACAGTCACTGCCACTTTCAGTCGCAACTGTCATACAACTTACTGTCACTATACGAAATTATACATACTGACACCCCCACCAAACAAGAAGAAAAATAGCTGCCACCTGATGACTTCTATTACAGCACAATCCAAGTAAAAACGTATGCTAGTCTCTCTCAATTGTGTTTGGGAGGTGGCACAACTATGTCACTCCTTCGTACTTGAAGTTTACGAAAAGGCACGGAGAAACTATATCATTGGCATTTACACATTTCATGTCACGTAGGGGCGAAAGAAAGCACTCTGTAATATGCTGCGGCAATGGTAGCACACTCTCAGTTTCGTTGACCGGCTTGCACAGCAGTACACATCTTTCATGTTCCTCACAAGCCACTTTAAGAACCCGCAAGATGCAATATGATGCATCATCACTGCAAACTATTGCAGAACAGTTTCTTCTCATTGATGCGGCATAGCTCACTGTGTGGAATACTTCCCCACCAGTTATAAAGCGTTTGTACTCAAGAGCACTTGTGGGGCACTCACCCAGAACTTCTGCAAGAGCGGTCTGTTCATGAGATGTGAAAGTCGAAACGAATTTCCCTTTTCCTAGAAGACACACATTCCCCACAGACACAGCATTCTGGATAGGTTCACAGCCCAACAAGCCTTTACAGTACGAGGATGCATCAGGAGGAAGCTGTTCTGATGACAGCACTTCGTGCAAATCCTGGGAGATGATCACTCGTTCAATCACTTGGTGTGGCACGCCTTTTGCTGCTGTTATCTGCTTCAGGAGACGTCCGTTGCCACTCTCGAAGCTAAATGCTGAATTTGCCCAAAGTGGGCCAAGGTTTCTAGCAGTTGAAGCCAGGTGTTGCAGTTGGTGTACATTAAATGTCACGCTGCTCTCCCCATACAGGGTTGGAACGTGACATACAAACTCTGACAGAAGATGGTCTAAAAAGAAATATAGCACATAGATTGTATATCAGGAATAAAGCAGTGTTCCGTATGATCCACCATTAAGCAATTTTTTTAAAGAGCACCACCAACACACACTGCACGTTGGAGAGTCCGCTATACAGTGGTGAGTCAATCATGAAAAAGCATTGAATTTGGCAGAGAACAATGTCTGTACATGAGAGGTGTTCGCTAAGGGTGGTTTCACCGTATATTTAATGTACTTTACTATGATAAGTGCACCATGCAGTGCTTCAATCGTGGATGAATGAGGAACGGAGGACATTGCTACGACTTACCTGCCTTTTTAACCATGTTCTCAGTCAACTCAGTTGACAGGAGAATATGAAGTGCCTCAGAAAATTGGCACATGTGCCTCCAGTATCGCAGTGGAAGTATATCAGCAGTACATAGGAGGAAGTAGTAGAGAATCCAATTCTTCCATTCACTTGCCTTCCAGTTGGAACGCTCTCTCACAGACCTTGGTAGCCGAGTGAAGCAGTGAGGAGGTGAAATGCTTAGAAGCCGTTTGTCTATTCTCTCCACACTTGCAGTACTCTCTGGCATTAAGCAAGAAAAGAAAAAAATTATGGTTGATGACAGCATGGATGCAGCTTTTCTCAGTTTTCAGAAATGCATTATCGAATATCGTTTCTGGCGTTTTAGTTGGTTTGCTGATGCTTGATCAGTCTTTGTACACAACACACTTTTTGGCAGTGCAATAAAGTGCCTGTGGCTATAGCTGTCAGATTGCAGAAAGAACAGCAAATTATCTAGCTTCAAAGACTGGGAATGTCGACATTGCAGATAATATGGAAGGTATATCAAAATGAAGCCATGCCCCAGTTTTGTGCAAAGTATGACACATCAGTGAGCACTGCTATTTGTACGTATGACGCACTCATGCACATATGCAAAGCTGCTGTGTGCAAAGACGAGCCATCAGTATTATTTTGGCGCCTTTGTATGCCAAGGGTATCTGCCACTATTTGATGTGTCGTTAACTTTAATGTGGCTCCGGCCTGCATAGCAGGAAAAGAGCCACCATAGTGATGTTTGGACGAAATAAAAAGAGGCAGGTCCCACTCGGGAGGGGGGTTCCATGCTTGGGTGTGGCTTTCGGGCGTGACCTTGTTCACCTCTATCTTCGAGCGTAGTTCAATTATACCAAATTTGTGGCGCTCTCAAACACTATGGCATCATACGTTTACAAACCGGGAGCGGTGAATTGTTGGACATAAACAAAAACCATTTAAGCGTGTTGCACTCCTCCGCAGGCAACTCAAGGTCTAACTCAACTGCTCATGCGCGCTGCACCTGCATAGTGCTATTTTGTGCTCGAAGTAACTCAGTAACTGCGAGTTACATTTCAGGCGGAAGAACTTCGTTACTAACTTAGTTACATTTTGCACACAGTAACTTAACTTGTAACGAGTTCTTTTTGACGGGTAACTTCTCAATCTATCCCAATGCCTGCTTTGTGCCTGCTTTCTTCAACGTCTTAATATTACACTTATGACTTACCAATGTAGAACCTTTTGTCATAACTTGACGATGATAAGAGAAGTTCTGTAAACTGCCTGCTCACTCCTGCATACAGTGCATGTAGTCTACAGAATATCCCCAAACTGGATCAAAATGTGGAAGTAAGGAGAGTGATGACGGCCCCTTGACACCTTCAACTGGGACGCAATGACCAGCCCTGGCAGACAGTCGTGCAGCAATCTCTGCGTTCCGAGTTGTGCGTTCAGCTGTGCGCATTTCTGGTCGCTCGTCCTCAGATGCAATGTAGCGAACATGTCATGTGAAAGGAATATTTTCAGTTTATGTCACTTCAATTTCCTGATTATAGCAAGCACTCAAGTACATGGATGTTAAAAAACAATGTTTTATCAATGTTAATCAGACTAGAATACGGATTACTCACCATCGATGTATTGGCCTCGAATCACACACCAACGGCAACCAAAATAGCCAGCATACAAAACATGATTTTGGACCGCAGCTCGCGCTGGTGAGTCAACGCTGCAGCCAATGACGTGCACACTAGAGCACTACGTCTTGTTGCTATGTGTCCAGTTGATCAGTCCAATGGCATTTGCCTCTAATGCAAACTCTTTCATGAAGAGAGACATGTCTGGCTTTTTCCTGCCAAACCATAAACCAGCTAGTGTGGTTGCACGGAACCTGGCTTTTGGTGGCAGTTCATTGACGGATGGAAAACAGGGCTACCATCAGTATTTATAGTCAATGTAAGGTCACCTGGCTTTACAACACCATTCTGCTGCAAGCTTTTGTAAATGCCTGCCGATGTAACGTCACTTATCGGAGAGTCCGTTGGGGAAGCTTCAATGCGGTCGATGTTGTTGCTTAAGTCACATTTGTTTGTTTTTATGACATGTTTCACTTGCTCTTTCAAGTCCATCAGAGTGAAATAACTGTCTGACTTTTCCGCTTCTTTTACACTGCAGCTTTTGTTACAGCTGCTGCACACCAGCTCAGCATCTGTTGTAGAGAGCAATGTTCCGCACTCTTTGCACATGTAGTAATTCTTAGTTGCAGGCTTAATTCGCGAGGCCCAGAGCTTTCGAAAAAGGTATTTGCTTCCAGGTACTGCTGCTTGCGCAAACAGTTTGTTGATGAGCTTCAATAGCTCGTCCAAATCAGTCCATGTAAGGTTTTTGGACAACGCGAAAGCAGCTATCATCACCACACCCGCGGCTATCGTTGTTGTCGAATTCGGCAACTTCTCGTCACCGAAATGTGCAGCGCACCGTGATGCAAAATCGTTCCCGTCGTCGACAAATGAGAACAGCGTTTCACCGGACGGTACCTCGAACTCACCGTCGTAGGATCGCATCGTAGGTCGGCATCGTAGGAGATGCCAGGCACATCCAAGTCAACGTTGCCCACGCTAGGGACGCTTGTACCTGCCGTGTATACGATATCGTCCCCTGTACCGCAAATGTCTGAATGATGAGTCTCCGCAGAGGAGAGAGACACAGCCGGGGAAAGATCAGAAACGCTTGCTTCCAAAGAACTTTGCGATGGTGTTGTTGGTGCCGCCGATAGTGTATCATGGCCTGTATGATCGGAACCTGCGGGTTGTGGGTGACAGTCACTGACACCGGCTACTGCAGCACTGCTTTGCTTTTCTTGACGGCGCTTCGTAGTATTCGGAACATTGTACGGCATTCCAGGATACAGATACATTTTTCTCTTCCGTGCGCTCGATGGCTTCCGCGGAGCGGGTTCCTCCAAAGAGCGTTGCATTGACGGATCCCCGTCGTCTTCCATTTTTTGCTCGTGGAGGGACGATGACTAAAAAGTGCTGTCACACGCACGTAAACCAACGTGAAACCATTCAAACTTCTAACGTGCGCCAGCGGATTGAACGCTGACTTCGCTTGGATATTTGCGAATGCAATCCACACAGCGAGCGCTATAAGCCTGTCGACACCAAGCGACAAGAACAAAGCTCAATAAACAAAATCAATTGCAGGTTTGCATGCAATTTAAAGACCGTTGAAACAAAACACTGAATTATGAAATAGCACAAAAACTGTTTGTGTCACATATTAGCATATTAGCATGGAATATTCTTTGCGAGTTCAAATTGGTGTTTTTAGTTTTAACATTTCTTAACAGGCCTTTGGCTATGGCTTTAATCATACACTGGAAAACTTGTGTATTGTATGGAGTAGTGTAATTGTGTAGTGTAATAGTGTAAATAGTTTCGCCTGATGGCACAAACATATTACAACGGCAGTGTGAGTACTGGAGCAGGCATTCGCATCAACATCGTCATCACAGTTCTCTATTTTCTTTGTTTTGCGTGGGTGGCCGAGCTTACCGTGTAGCACGTTGCACGCCTGTCACATGTGTGGTGCGTTTCATCTCCTAACAAGCGAGATCTAGTGTCACTCTGATAGCGTGTTTTCTGGGCATTGGTGGTCATGTACGCTTTTGTAAAGTATGCCGATGGCGCCGCGGCGATAGTGCCAATATCACTAATCAAGCGTTTTCACCCGAGCGACGCGAAAGACTTCAGTGCAACTGATGTTAAACAGGTCTTTTGGGCCGACAAAGACGGTTCAGCAGCGAACTACTACCCGGGCACCGTGCAGTATCTTGCTGGTAAGTATATTTGCACGTGGATAGCTGTGGATAGCTAGGGTAGCTGGTAACGTGAACAGAAAAGACAAATTATATATAAATATATATATATATATATATATATATATATATATGTATATATTAACTCAACTTCATTCGCCTCTGCTGTAATCCTAACTCTTAGCCAGCAACGGTTTTAGCGTATCGGATTACAGCGTATGAGCAGTAAGGGTTGATTCACACGATAGAACATTTGCTGCACCTTGGATAATAACTCTGATTTTGTTTAGGTTCGCTGGATGACCTGTATGAACAGCTAGGCACTGCAAGGAAAGCAATTCCAAGGGTTTTCAAGGACAGTGACCTAGATGCCATGGTAATGTACTTAACAAAATTTACTTGTTATTGGTTATGACAGTTAATATTCCTGCAGTTCTTCCTGCAGGAATATGCTGTTTAGGTATTAATGTGTTGCCTTTTTAGTATTCTTGCATATTTTTATTTACCTAACTAACAGGCTGCAAAACACCTGCAACAAGTGCGTCAATAGGCTCAGTTAACATAATTCATGCACTTGTTGCAGCTGCTAATGCAGTACACTGTTCTTGCAACTTGGTTTTACATGTTCTGGAACTTTTCTTTGTATTAGGTCTCCTCAGCACCTCCCCCGAAAAAAACATGCCAGGACATTGCCAAGGCTGCTTTTAAACGAACAAAGACACAGGATACTGAACAGGGAAAAAAGAATATGGTTAAGGAAGTGCTGCGATTGCAGCATTCAAAGGTTATGAAGAAGAAGTCCAGGACGAGGCTACCGAGCTCTGAATCGGATATATCAGATGGTACGGTGGGCAGTTTTATGTATATGTGGTACGACAGGCTAATCTCGTTCGTACTCAAAGAACCTGGATATCGGTGAACCTTAACGGTGAAGCATTAGTTCCGCAACCCGAGTTGCAGGAACTTCAGAGCCAATTGCTTCACGAGCAATTTCTCCTGCAGCTCTAGGTGCAACCTGTCAAACACATGGCTCCTCTTGACAAGCGTGGCCAATCAGGAATACTTCAGTGTGTCAGTTACTGCAGTGGCAGTACACAAGACTATGAAATTCCCACTGTCCAGCACAAATTATGCAAAATTATCAAAGTCGCAACATATTGAAATTGTAACAAGTGGAAGTCACAATGAAATGACATTTTTTTTTTCTCGCCATCTGGCTAGCTCGGTGACCACTATGGCTTTCCGAGTTGCTCGCTGTATGAAAAGGACCTATTTGGTGCAACCTCAGTTGTGTGCAACTAGCAGCAACTGAGTTGCAGCAAAAAGTTGCATCGTGTGAATCTACCCTTAACGTCTTCTCTGACAGTATTGTTAGGTTGTATGCTGTTTTGATTGAAGAAAGTGGAAAGAAAACAATAAAGGAATATGTCCACTTTACCTTCTAGATGACGGTGCAGTTGTACCAGAACAGTATCTGCTTGATGCACAAGAAAAGATTCGTGTCCTCAAGGGGGAAATAAAGAGCCTCCGAAAGCAGCTTGAGGAGGAAAGGGCGCTGTGCCATGAAGTGCAGCGGTCTCTGCTAGCGGAACTGGCGAGACCGAAGAGTATGTACAAGACTTTCTTCATCATGTTTGAATCGGCATACACGAATGTTGTGTATTCATAACACTGTGTTTAGGGGTCGATGTGCTGGACCAGGAACCATTCCTGCGGGCTCAGGTCCCGATCCAGCGAGCTCAGGCCTCACTTCAACGATCTCAGTGCCGGCCTCCACAAGCTCAGGACACACCTCTGCAAGCTGAAGCCCCACTTACACCTGTGTGTCTTTCTTCGATGCAGCACCCAGTACTGCATTCACCACAAGAAAAGGCCACCCCAGAAAAGGTTTGAATTGGCTTGTTCACTTGGTCAAAAAATAATGACATCTATGAACAGAAACCTCTTGATTCTAAAAGCTGCAAAAAATATATTGGCAATGATGAAATCCTTGATTTTCAGTCTAAATTAATCTTCTTTTTTATTGTCATTATTTTGCAATATATCAAGTCCTGCAATTCCTGTTACGTGCTGATTTTCAAATGTAAAATTGACCTTTCCCCCCTGCATTCTATTCAATGGAGCATCCCAATGAGCCTGTCGCAGAAGAGCAACGAAGCTCATGCACAGAGGACAAAACAGCAAAGCCTGGCACAACCAATCAAGCACAGCTGCCTCCAGGAGACCAGGAGGAAATTGCTGCTGTGTTGAACATGACGCCTCCTCCGGAGATGGTATGCTTGAAGAAGTGCAGTCGAACCTCGATATAACGAAACTCATGGGGACCGCAATTTCTTTCGTCGTATCGAATAGAAGGTCACGGACCTGGACCTTTACGAGGGTTCATTCTGTACATAGGCGTCGATAACTCCTGCTACGACGTGGAAAAGTTTTTCGTAAAAAATGACAACTACAAATAGAACGTCACAGGACACCTACAGCGTTTTATGCTTGCGTGAAATAGCCAGTTATACTCGTCTGCGTAGTGCCTAAAAGACGCGGTTCGTACGGTGCCAATGCCTCTGCAGCTCTTTCCATATCGGGTTGCGATCCCGCAAACGTCCTACGTCTATGGTAGTGCGTCTTTCGTTGCTACAGCGTGTTTGTCCCCATCAGGAAAATCATCTAGGCTGATTTCGTCACTTACGGTGCCACAAAATTGAAGTTTCCCCCACACTCACGTGATGGTGCCTTGCGTCTTATGCTCTTTACCTTCGTCCTGTTCTTGGCTGCAACCGGACAGGAAGGAAAATTCATAACCTTCCAATGATTCAGACTTCTTTTTGTAGGCACCGGATTCCTCCCCACCCTAGTCGTTCGCGCCACCTTTCGTTGAGCGGGAGGATGCTGCTTGCGCCATTTGTTTTTGTGACACTAAAGTCGGCTTTTGGGCCATAAACCTTATCTTGTTCTTTTGCTGTATCGAGGTGAGGGCTAAAGTGTTTCATTGTAGCGGGAGTTAAAATACATTGATCTCTATGGCCGCCTGCCACAGAATCCAAATTATTTCGTTCTACCGCGAATTTCGTTATATCACGTTTCATTGTAATGAGGTTTGACTGTAGCTATTTGTAGGATAGCAGATAATATTGTGTTTTGAAGTTAGCTGCAGTGCGGCATTATGCGATGCAATCACATACAAAGCGGGAGCGGTCCTTGCTTTGAGGAACTGGCTGCATGAGAGAGTGACAGTATTTTCCGCTATATTACACTCTGTGTGTACTGCTTTCTCGGCAAATGCAGCATTTCTAATAATTCCTCGGTTCCGCACACATGAGGCTTGTTTTAACAACTAATTCTCTATTTTGGTGGCTCCTCCTGTCATCAATGCGAGTGTCTGAATTGCAGTACTAGAAGTGTATTACCGCTTCATATGACAAATGTTTATAGAGTAAAGTGCATAGACTTCTGTGAGTGCTAATCAGATAACAGAACAACGCTGAAGTATATTGAAATGAATGGTGAGGACTTCAAAATTAGATGCTCTTACAATTCTTTGTGAAACTTGCAGATTGATTTGGGCCACGGCGTCAGCACTGAGAAGAGGAAGTATTTAGATGTCATGAAGAGACCGTCAGATGGACGATTTTGTAAGGATTTTGCACGCCTCCTGTGGTCCGAGGAAGCACTGCTCCACAGGAGCGTAACAGGTGCCCCTTGCAAGCGGTACAGCAAGGAGGGCCGACTACCCAAGCCGGCAATGACGCCAGAAAAGAAGGACGCCCTGGAGGGTAAGTGTTACTTTATCCGTTAGGAAGTAAGTACTAGAAGGATATGGCCACCTCTGGGACAACCGGCCCACACGCATCACTTTTACCTATACTTTTTTCTCGCTTTCACACTTCAGGTTGGGAAACTTCCCGATCTTCGTGGTCAATGAGCAATGCATTTTATGCAGTGTTCATTTTCAGGTGCCTTCAAGGTCTACATCGAAAGGACCGACCCTGAGGGTTCCGAGATGTGGAAAAAACGCCTTGGTGCAATGAACAGGCACCTGGCGTCACTTCTCCAGGGACATCAAAGCGCAAGAGGGAGGATCAACAAAGAGACTCGGCAAGACAATGCTGAAATGAACTAAATCTGTTCTTGAAATGAAATATATTGCTTCTGTCTTTAAAACACTTGTGGATCATTCAGTTGCATGTAAGCATGTATATGTATGCGAGCACACAGTATTTGCATGCTTTGAGTTATATGTACACATATCTGCATATGCATGCACATATATGCAGCATTACACGCTGTACGCATGCTCATATGCATATACATATAATATATGCGTATGCTTGTATATGGATATGAACCTGCGTACAGTATACGCATGTATATGCATCCACATGCATATGCGTATACAGGCTCTTGAACCATAATTGCGTATCGTCGTATAGTGCATATGACTTTTTTCAATAGGGCGGACGTTCATGTACACTGCATTCCCTCATGGTTCCCTCGACACAAAATCCACAAGAATCGTCGCACACCATACACCAGTGACGAACCATACATCCGTACCCCGTCACAGGTAAGCTGAATCCCATCGAGGCTACGCTTTTCCACTTACGGCCAACGCAATTACTAGGAACAGAATTAACGCGTCCACACCCGCTAATGTCCAAGAGACAAGTGAATCCTAGCGCCCTCTGCAGGCCTTGCTCATTGGTCGTGATGTCAGCCAGGCCACAGGGCTACACTGTTTTTTTTTTCAGTAATGCTCAACTGGACAAGGTCCACCTCAAAACAAAGCCACAGCATGACGTCATCACCCAAGAATGCATCTGTACGGTTCAAGGGCGCGTACGCTATAGACAGGGACCTGTTACTTAATGAATCACTATCCCAAGATTATCTTCTACAACGATTGCATAAGAAGCAGAAAAACTATAGCAGAAAATACTGCCATGCAGGGCAGCGCTATCGTCAAGACAAGAATGTTCCAAGAATCAAGGAAAGCATGACTGAACAGTTCTGGGCATGTCAGGACACGTCATGAAAAATCGCATGTTTGTCAGACAACAAGGGGAACAAAAGCGCAGGAAACACTTGAACAAGGCAGAAAGCCAATATCAATCAATTTCTAAGCACATACACATTCCTTTTATTCGAAGAACAGTGCCCATCTTAAATCCCTCCAGGAGAATGCACACCATCCTCCATTTTTCTATTGCTACACTTTTTTCCAGTAACGGTCAATGCATTGCTATAGACACCTGAAACACTGCGTGACGTCACACCATCCTGTCTGAAGAAGGCAGCGGCAAAGACAAAAACTCCCATTATTTATTGAATCGCAAGATTATTTCCTTTGTCCTACTCTTAATGATATTCATTCTTACATTAAAATTCAACAAAAAACGCGCTCAAATTTTTTCTCTGTTCCCATTTCAGCCTTGTCATGCAGTGAGGCAGTCTCACAACCAAAATAATTTACAATGAGGGTGGCGTGCTAGGAATTTGTCCTGCGCTCAGATGCAAGCATTTCTGCACAAATACCTATAACAGCCTGCTCCTAATTACAACTAACGAACAAAAACATACAAACCCTCTTCTCACGAATTCAGCTTTACCATGCTTCTGCATAAAAGTAGTGAAAGGAGAAAATAACCGGGAAAAATTACAGGCATTGAAACCTTAGCGCGCGCTAATAAACTGAGAAAAAGACACCCATTTCTGCTATCAGATAATTCTTGCATAATGCTACATACACAGCATCCGTCATCATCACCGCGTCCCATCCGAATACACAGCCGCATTGCCCTTGCGTAAAGAAAGCACAGGGCAATGGCACACAAATATCCTTAAGTCAGCACGGAAAAAGCTTTAACTCGAACCGCTCATTAATAATAGGAGAATCATCGCTTATCTCTACGAAACTCAACGGCTAGCACAACATGACACCAACAAAATACATGCTAAACAAATCCAGACATGCCATGATGACGTCAGAAATCAGGAAAAAAGAACACACACACACACACTGCACGCACTTGTGCTCCAATAGCTGAAACTGCAGGAAACCGTAGCGCACGCTAATCAACTGAGAAAAAGACACTCATTTGTGCTATCAGAAAATTATTGCATAATGCGTAAAGCAAGGTGATGTTTAAGTGCTACAACAGTGCCCTCGAACCGCGCCCCACGCGAGGCGCGCGGGCCCCTTCTCGCGGTTTGGACACGTGACGCGCGCGATTCGTTTGCCCGTGGGAGCGGAACGCGACCGCGTTCTCGCGGTTTGGACGCGCGACCTCGCGGTCCGTTACGCGATTCCCCGAACGGGTACACCGTTTTATCACTTAACCAGACGCAGAGAGCTGACATTGTAGTGCATTGTGACATTTTAGTGTAGACCTCGCAATAAATATTTTCTTCCAGCGCCAGCAGAATGGATTCAGAAAAGGCTTCGGGTGTGTAAGGTCAGCCGGTACCATTTTCTCGTGGATGTATAGCGAACATGCATTCCTTTTTTTTTTTTTTTGGTTCGCGCCGGCCGAGTGGCGATATCCTATTACAACCGGAACGAAGACCTATTGTTTTGCGTTCGCATACATGTCTGTACCGTCGTTTGACGATGGTAGGATAATTATTCACCTGTGGAATAATATGGATTTGTGTTGTTGTGAAAATAGACTGTTTGTGAGTGAAAATGTGAGTGTGCGCGCGCGCGCTTTTCTGAAGCAGGGACCTCACTTGACAGGTAAGTGTTATGTGTTTGCCTTTTTGTGTGACACGAGCGATCCATTTATGTACTATTGCGTGAAATAGTGGTTTAAAAAATAAGGGTAGTCGCGTTTGCATTGCTACCTGTAGGATAGGCCGAGCGTTTTTAATGGAATTGCCCCGCGAACCTGGTTTTTTTTTTTTGTTTTTTGGGTAGGCTATTTTATGAATGCGCGACGCCGGTCCTCTTGCGGTGCATTTGATATGCTTTCCTGAAGCAGTGTGCTTTGTTCTTGTAGTGTGGTTCACGCCTTTAGCTCCAATTCTATCAGTAAAAATGAATAGGAGTGTTTGTTTGTTAGTACGTGTCTGTCACGTTCGTAGCCCTGTTCAAGCTTTGTTTTCTTTGCAAAAGTTCTGACTTTATGGTATTAAGCTGTCCGAGAAGAAGTTACTTTTCCTTCTCGCATAAAATCAATTATGTGTCCTTTTTCTGTGCTTTCTTCACGCAGGGACAATGCAATTGTGTATCTAGCATTATCTGATTATTATCTGATTATTATAGCATCAGTGTATTACAATCATCTGATAGCAGAAATGGGTGTCTTTGTCACAGTTTATTAGCGTGTGCCTCGTTATTTTACTTTTTTCCTCTTATAGCTATGCGAGAAAAAGTGCGTGTAATTTTTCACTGGCCTTTTTCTTATTTTCTCTACTTTTACGCAGAAGAAAGCCTCCTGGTAAAAGCTGAATAGTGTTCTATCAGTGGAAGTGAGGTTGTTTGTTTGTTTTGTTGGGTGCTCGATATGTTGACGAAGTAAGCAGTACTCCACCCTGCTTTGACCACCTGAATCCTCATTTCCATCATCATCTCACACTACCTACAAATGGCACTGGAGCAGCACCCAGCCTGCTGACCGACATCAGCCCCATCTCATCATCGTATCTTTATGTGTGCATGTGTGTGTGAATCTTGCAGTTATGGGTTTTTGAGCAGAAATGCTGGTATCTGAGCACGGAGTAGAAATTCCTATATTTCTCTGCTCCCTAAGAAACTTTGTACGTCGTTTTCCGAGCAAACCCCGTTTAGTTTATGTGAAATAGAATAATGAACTCGTGCATGCTCTATGATGATCCGCCGCAGGGTTAGGCATTTTCCGCGATCAACTGTGTTTTCGCATTCCATGTCGCATGTCTATACTTGTTCACTAGTGTCTTTGTTGCTGCAGTTTTTACCCTTCGCTAATATCTTGTTGTCGTTTTGTGTTAGCCGATGAGCTTCGTACCGATGTACGGGAACGCCCAGTAGAAGCGATTTTCCGTGTTCGTTTTGTGCAGACGCTTGGCTTGCGCTTTCTTTACGCAGGGACAACGCAGCTGTGTGTATCGCGTTATGTAATAATTTTCTAGTAGCAGAAATGAGTGCCTTTCTCAGTTCATTAGCGTGCGCTACGGTTTCTTGCAGTTACAGCTATTGGAGCACAAGTGCGTGCAGTGTGTGTGTGCGTGCTTTTTTCCTGATTTGTGACGTCATCATGGCACGTCTGGACTTGTTGTGGAGTGTTGCAGTTTTAACCGCCGCTAGTATCTTGTTGGTGTCATGTTGTGCTAGCCGTTGAGTTTCGTAGCGATAAGTGGTGATTCTCCTATTATTCCTGAGCGGTTCGACTTAAGCCTTTTCCTGCTCAAATTTGTGTGCCATTGTCCTGTGCTTTCTTTACGCAAGGGCAATGCGGCTGTGTATGTAGCATTATGCAAGAATTATCTGATAGCAGAAAAGGGTGTCTTTTTCTCAGTTTATTAGCGTGCGCTACGGTTTCTTGCAGTTACAGTTATTGGAGCACAATGCGTGTAATTTTTCGCGGTTCTTTTCTCCTTTCACTACTTTTATGCAGAAGCATGGTAAAGCTGAATTCGTGAGAAGAGGGTTTGTATGTTTTTGTTTGTTAGACCTAATTAGGAGCACGGTGTGTTGAGGAAGTCAGGTGTTATAGGTATTTGTGCAGAAATGCTTGCATCTGAGCGCAGGACAGAAATTCCTAGCACACCACCCTCAGTGTAAATTAATTATTTTGGTTGTGAGACTGCTACACTGCATGACAAGGCTGAAATGGGAAGAGAAAAAACTGGAGCGCTTTTTTGTTGAATTTTATTGTAATAATGAATATCATTAAGAGTAGGATAAAGGAAATAATCTTGCGATTCAATAAATAATGGGAATTTTTGTCTTTGCCGCTGCCTTCTTCAGACATGATTGGGTGACTTCACACAGTGTTTCAGGTGTCTGTAGCAATGGATTGACTGTTACTGGAAAAAAGTGCAGCAATAGAAAAATGGAGGATGGTGTGCATTGTCCTGGAAGGATTTACGATGAGCACTGTTCTTCAAATAGAGGAATGTGTGTGTGCTTAGAAATAGTTTGATGTTTGTTTTCTGCTTTGTTCAAGTGTTTCTCTGTGCTTTTGTTCCCCTTGTCTGAGAAATATGCGATTTTTTCTGACGTGTCCTGACATGCCCAGACCTGTTCAGTCATGCTTTCCTTCTACATGTAATTCTGTTTTTCTTTTGGAAAATAAACATTCTTGTCTTGACGATAGTGCTGCCCTGAATGGCAGTATGTTCTGCAATAGTTTTTCTGCTTCTTATGCATCGTTATAGAAGAATAAAGTAAATAATCTTGGGACAGTAATTCATTAGGTAACAGGTCCCCTGTCTACAGCGTACGCGCCCTTGAACCTTCTTGGATGATGACGTCATGCTGTGGCTCTATTGTTTCAGGTGGACCTTGTCCAGTTGAGCATTAGTGGAAAAACAGTGTAACCTTGAAACAATAGGCTGACGTCACGACCAACCAGCAAGGCCTGCAGAGGGCGCTAGGACAGTCCTCCTCAGGTACCCGCGGACGCGGCTGTAGAGTATGTACCACTGCGCCCATACACCATGTTGCAAGCCCATTGGCCTAGACTGTGCGCTCGCTCCGATTGGTCGAGAACGTTTTGAAATCGCATTTTGTAGCGCGCATGTGCGTACAGCGTCTCGGCCGTTTCAGCATAGTTTCGAAATAGCATGGCCGGCATGTCGCCCTCCTGTGTTCGGTGGTGTCAATCGACAGAACAGTTTGCAGAAATATGTTCGCGGGTTTATTAGTTCGTCCTTGTGAGTCTACGCGTGTTGTGCTGTTTCTGGACACAACTGTTATCCCACGAACAATTTGTCAACTGCGGTACCGGAATGCTTCATGAGTTGGAGCGTGAAGAACAAGTTCGAGCGCCGTTGGACTTCGAGGACTGTCAACAAAGACAGGATTACGTGCCACACAAGCGCTTTTCGCTTCGCTATAGTGGATGCACCGCAGGCAGCGAAAGAAGATGCTCATCATGAAATGGTACGCACTCATGAGACTGGCTCGGTATTAGGAGTTGAACGGTGTGTTCGCTCTGCTTCATGTTCGAACTTTGTCCCAGTGTGTCAGCAACGCAGTGGGCTTTGTACGCACAGTGCACCCGTGTATCAGATCTTTGAATTAGTGCGTTGTATCAAATAAATCTTTATTTTACCCCAAAATCGCTTTAGTTATTTTGAATACCGAGTAACGGCGGCAGGCCTGAAATCCAGTAGAAGTCGATGGTAGCCAGGACCGACCGAAAAGCCAGCCAGACACGGAGGCTCCTGATTGGCCGACTGGTTGTGCATAATATCCACCACGTCGCAATTTCATTGGTCGTGTGCCCAGTGTTGTGTGAATTATCTCAAACTATGGGCTCTATGGGGAGCTGTTGGAGCCTGGCTAGGATTCACTTCTCTCTTGGACATTGGCGGGTGTGGACGCGTTCGTTCTGTTCCTAGCAATTGCGTTGGCCGTTAATGGAAAGCGTAGCCTCAGTGGGATGCAGTTTACCTCTGACGGGGTACGGATGTATGGGTCGTAACTGGTGTATGGTGTGCGTCGATTCTCGTGGATTTTGTGTCGAGGGGATGAACAATGAGGGAATACAGTCTATGTGAACGTCCGATGATGATGTGTGTCTTTTTCACTCCGTTCACATGTTTTTCTGTGTTTGCTTTCCTCTGTTGCCTGGCACTTGTGTGATTTTTCCTCGTTTAACAGCGCTCCTGACATGTCCTAACCTGCATGCTTTGTTGACGCTCTGTATTTTTTCTTTTATGGACACGAAAGGTTCACGTTCAACGTTCTTGTCTTGACGATGACGCTAGTGCTGCTGCACCCTTGATTTAAATAGGAATAATGGCATAACGATTCTTCAGTTAGTTCAGAAAGTAGACTTCAGAATCATGACCAATGAGCAAGGCCTGCAGAGGGCGCAGGGGTTCAGTTCTCTCTTAGCCTCTCGTAGGTACGGCCGTGTTACTTCTCACTTGTTGTCGCCGCAGGTGGCGCTAGGTGCGCGTAGAGGGCTCTACGAGCGTGCGCGCATGCGTAGCATCCGTAGAGTGGCGCCTGCGTGAGTCGGCCACTCGCTGTCGTACGGTGAAGATGTGCGGTCCGTCGCTCCGTCGTCCCTGCTCTGCGTCACTTGATCGCTGGCTGTCGTCGGGATCGGACGCTCAGTCGCCGCGGGGGAAAAGGTGGGTGATTTGCCGATGTTTGCGCGTTGTTTTACCGCGCTCGTGTTAAGCCTTTTCTCGCATGTTCGCCGTAACGAATATTCGCTGTACGCGCATGTTTAGACTTGTTTACCAGTGACCCGTAGCGGCCTTTTGTTCGTGTTGTCGCATGTTTAGCGTTGTGTGACTGGTATTTTTTGTGGTTCTTGTCTTGTGTTAGCCGTCGAATTCTGTAGGTGGTGACGCTGTGGTTATCGCTGTTGTACCTGTAAGGGCATCCCCGCAATTTTCTATCTTCCGCGAAAGCTGCCTTAGGAACGAGAGTAGCGGTGTCGTGATTCATAATAATGTTGCCATGAAATTAGTTGAGAAAGTAAGCGCTAGAAGGTGCAGATGCAGGACTTTATAGAGGAGAAAAAAGCATTACGATTAAGTTCTGTGCCTGGCTGTCGGATGGAGCAGTTGCATCGGTACGCTCCCCGTGACTGCAGTTGTGGAGGGCTGCTTTGCTCCTGTGTCTGATTCTTTTTGTTGTTAGCTAATGATGGTTAGCATATTTACTCTTGCTTTCACAGCCTTCGTATTACGGGTGTTTTTCTCCTTGCATGTCCACAGCTGTCCTAACCTGCCCAGACATGCCATGATGACATCACAGCTGACGTCACAGGATGTCCAGAGCTTGTGGTCACAGCTGAAGATGCTTTGCAACCTGCCTCTGTGCTCCGTCGCCCAGCGATGGTCAGCGACCGTTCCGTTCCGCTTTCTTCAAGATGGCGTCGTTGATCTTCAACTAAACTCCTTCTCTCCACTCTATTTTTTTTCTTTTCTGCCTATTTTTTTTTCTTTTTTATCAGCTCAAGTAGTCGACCACTTACACAGTGGTCTGGACACGTCTTAGATGGTCCCCAATCAGTGTAACGACTCACTGAATGATCCTAATTACTGTGGGGGTCCCAAATTGCTCTAATTGCTTATTAATGGCGTCCAGATCACTGTGTGAGTTGCCGGCTTGTTGAGCTGATCATATACTACCGTCTGCAGCTCGCAAGAACTGTTTTACACTTTCGTCTTCCGTCTGGTAAAAAGGATATTCGCCGATTTCTTGGCTTGATTAATTACTTCGAAAAATACATCCCTGCTTTGTCCAGCAACATCGAGCTTTTGCGGGCGATGCTCCGTGAAGAAAACATTTTTGAGTGGAACTTTGCCATTGAAAAAGAGTGGATAAAACCCTCTCGTGTTCCTCTCCTGGCCCTGTTCGACCCGGACATGTATCTTGACTACGTACTCAAAACCGTACTTTAAATACTTTTTCTGTTAGTTCGGTACTCTACACAATAGTTTTTGCAAGCTACTTTTCAGTATTTGCTACTCAATACTCAAAATACTTTTCTTCCTCATCAAGCCGTATCCAGCATACTTCCCCGCAGTGTCCTGACTTTCAGCTCACCGGAACTTAAAGGCTGAAGCGCATAGCACGAAAAAACTATCCGAGAAGTGTCCGAACCGAAATTGGGACCGAACTTTTTTTCTGTACATCACGGTGTGGCGGCCCGTGGGCGATGACGAAGACGTGCTTCCGAAGAAGGTGGCGCGCGCCAGTGCGCTTGCCAGCCAGTTCTACCGGCACCGCCCTAGCGTGAGGCCACGACTATCTGTCCTCTGGGACATTCCATCAGGACTCATGTAGAGGGACACCACCTCCTCTACATTTCGTGACCCGAACTATGGACACCATGTTCGGCACAATTCGGCCCAGTACTATCCCAAATTTCTGCAAGACCACATTCGAAGCCATCACTGAAGTTCGGTGCACAGTTCTTCCGAGGAATCGCAAGACGGCGACGTCAATCCACCGCGGCTTACTCATCGCAACGCCCAGCCGCTCAACACCATGGTTCGCTCATCCACATCGCTCATTTCGCCATAGTCGCACTCTCCACGTCACAACGCACACGCTTCGTGATGGCACTCTTCGGGCTTCCCCCAGCGCACCTTCATGAGCATCACGCTCCCATACCGGTCACGCTACGCCGCTGGCGACTGCACTGCCCCGTACGCATCGTCAGGACAGTCCCAAGAATCCTGCCCGCTTCCCCTTCCATCAGGCTTCGATACAGGATGCTGGCAGCCCCTCCAATTGCTGTCAAGAGGCACCGGGACCAACGTTCCACAGGGACCCGCACGGAGGCCACTCAGTTCTACTCCCGGTCTCCCCGTGCTTCGCGATAGTCCTCCCTGGCACACTCCTTGGCGACATTAGCTCACTGCTCACGAACCGGTCGCGGTCCTGTCGCCGCCCTCGCTGCATCACATCGGCCAACCTGCCTGCTGTCCGCTTCGGCCAGCCCACCACTGGAACCCTCCCGACCAGATCTTGTCCGCACCATTCATCCCGCCACTTCTGCCCACTCAGCAGAAGAGGCAAGACCAGCCGTCCCTGTTCGACGTGTCGCCCGTCTTCCTCCTCTTCACGTACCGACGCGGACCTCAACCGCTAGCTCTACACCACTCCGCGTCTGAGGGGAGAACGATGTGACGGCCCGTTGGCGATGACGAAGTGCCTCCGCGGGCGCTCGCCACTGCGCCTGCTAGCCAGTTCTACCGGCACCGCCCTAGCGTGAGACCACGACCGTCTGCCCGCTGGGACATTCCATCATCGCCGGTCAGGCCTCATGTAGAGGGACACCACCTCCTCTCCATTAGGAATGAGAGAGTATTCCAAGTTGGGGACAGCAGTTTACTGTCTGACGGCTGGACTGGACTGAACGTCCGTGAGGATGAGAAGCTGTGAGCCAGCATGTTAAGCTCGCGCCGGGTGGCGCTGCTGCCTCGTCGGCTTCTTCGTCCGGCGGCTGGAAGCGCCGCTACAGTGCCCCCCCCCCCCGCCGCTGGAAACGGCCAGGAACGATTGGACCAGGTGACGGTTTTGCGTGCTCGTCCCTGGCAGTCGATGGGCGAAGGTGTACGGTCAAAGACGGTGGTGTCCGAGAGTGACGAGACGGAAGGGTCCGCATTATCCAGGAAGGCGGGCTTAAGCCTGTCCAGGCTGACTGTCTCCTCCCGTCCGTTGATGAGTATGCGGAAGGTTTTGTCAGAGCGGTAGAGAACGGCATGGGTGCCAGTATAGGGGCGAACAAGGGATGGCTTAACTCCGTCGATGCGGAGGAAAACATGAGTGGCCGTGGCAAGCTGTTGCGGGACGTAGAGCTTGTAGGACGAGTTGGCACGGGTGGGTACGGGGCGGAGGCTGTCGAAGACGCGTGGAGGCGGTCCAGGAGCTCGGAAGGGGTGAAGGACGAGTTTGACTCGACGGAGAATTCGGCGGGAAGGCGCAGGCTGCAGCCGTAGACGAGCTGTGCTGGACTGTAGCCAAGGTCGGCCTTGAAGACAGAACGGACGCCGAGAAGCACCAGGGGTAAGGCCTCTGTCCAGTGGGAGCGGACCTGATGCGCCATCAAGGCAGCCTTGAGGTGCCGATGAAACCTCTCCACCAAACCGTTCGACGCAGGGTGGTGCGAAGTTGTTCTTACGCGCGAGGTGTCAAGTAGATTGGTGAAGGCGGTGAAAAGGCGGCTTTCAAACTGAGGACCTCGGTCTGTTGTTACTCGTGAGGGCACACCGAAACGGGGGATCCACTGCTTAGGAAGGTGGCGGCTTCGGTTTCGGCGGTTGTGTCGGTGATGTGCGTAGCCTCTGGCCGAAAGTGCATGACCGCAAGGTAAGCAGCAAGGAGCTCCCGGCCGAACGTGCTGTATTTCTGTTCAGCGGGTTTCAACTTCTTACTGAAGAAGGCTATAGGGTGCCAGGAGTCGTCGAACTCCTGATGCAAAGCCGCGCCCACGGCCACATTGGAGGCATCCACCATTAGGGGGGTCGGAGCGCCATGCTTCGGATGGTACAGCTGTAACTGCGCGCTGAGGTCCAACTTGATCTTCGAGAAGGCTGCCTCCGCTTCAGCTGATCAGGGTAGGGGCTTCGATCCGCCGCGATAACTGAGTAGAGCTTCTAGTGGGCTCAAAGTGGTGGCACAGTGAGGGATGAATCGCCGGTAAAAGTTAATTAAACCGAGGAAACGTCTCAACTGGCGGAGAGATTGAGGCTGCGGAAAGCTGATGATCGCGTCGACTTTGCTTGCGAGAGGAGCGATGCCGGCGGAAGACACCATGTGACGAAGGAATTCGGTGGCCTCAAGGCCAAATTCTCACTTCTGAACGTTGATGATGATGGCATGAGCGGCCAGTCGCGCGAAAAGTTGTCGGAAGTGGTCGGCATGCTCCTCAGGGGTAGAACTTGCAACAACCATGTCATCGATATAGACAAAGACGAAAGGAAGGCCTCTGGTGACGGAATGAATGAACCGCTGGAAGATCTGTGCTGCGTTGCGCAACCCGAAAGGCATCCGTTGGAATTCAAACAGACCGAATGGGGTGGTAATGGCGGTCTTCTTGATGTCTTCGGGGGCAACGGGAATCTGATGTGCATGCCTGATGGGTATGCTTTCATTAGGTCGATTTTAGAAAAGATGGTAGCGCCGTGCAAGTTGACGGTGAAGTCTTGCAAGCGAGGCAAGTGGTAGCGGTCGGGAACTGTGGCGAGGTTGAGGGCACGGTAATCGCCGCAAGGTCGCCAGTCCCCGGTCTTTTGGGGGACCATATGCAGCGGGGATGACGAATCGCTGGAGGAAGGTCGGGCGACACCAATAGCGAGCATGTGCTCGAACTCCGTGCGGACAATTTTGAGTTTTTCCGGGGCGAGACCTCGAGGTCGAGGAAAAACAGGTGGTCCGGTGGTGCAGATGTGATGCACAATATCGTGCGCGACGGGTCTCGTCCAATCCGGTGGTTGCGCGAGAGAAGGGAACTCTTGAAGGATCGAGGCGTACGTAGTTCTCAATGCAGAAAGCGTGACGGTATCTGCGCAGGGATGTCGGTTGCCGGTCCTGACATGTACGGAGAGCTTCGTGCATGTGTCGAGAAGTAGCTTGTTCCAGACATTAACCGTGAGGCCGAAATGCTGCATTAAATCTGCCCCCAATATGGGTTGGCCGACACTGGCTACCAGGAAAAGCCAGGAAAAGTTCCTGCGTAGGCCGATGTTAAGGCTGAGAATCTGCTGGCGGAAAACTGGGACGGTGGTATTGTTGGCCGCCGTGAGGTGGAATAAGGGCGGGCAACGCCGGTCAGAAGGTGTAGCAGGGAGGACGCTGATTTCTGCGCCTGTGTCCACCAGAAGGCGCAACTTGCTGGCACGATCTCTGACATAGAAGAGGCGACCGGTGGGGGTAGTCGGGGTGCTGCTGGTCGCCGTCAGTGCTCCCCTTGGGAGTTTCCCGACCATCCGCAGGGGCGGGACAGCCGTCGGCCCTGTCGCCGAAACGATTGTGGTACGAGCACCACGGAGTGGATGTGGAATCTCCAAAGCGTGGGGAAGGCGAGCGTCGGCGAGGTTGGGAATTGCGGCTTCCTGAGCGGAGGGGTTGTCGTTGACGGTCTGTATGGACATTGGCAAGGGCGTCAATGCTTGCGCGCAGGCGGGAGACGTCGGCAGAAAGAGGGTCCAGACGTGCGTGGACGTCGTCTTGCGGTGCACGGGCGGGGCCTTGACGTCGGGGAGCCGAAAGATCTGGGGATGGCTGCGTGACTGTAGCGACACCGGGGCCGACGACTTCCATAATTTTGTCAGCATGTTCTGCGAGGTTGGCAAGCGGCAGGCTTGACGCGGCAGCCAGAATCATTTGGACCTGAGATGGAAGACGCTGCATGAAGAGCTCGCGAAGGAGCTGTGCGTCGAAAGTGGGGGCGCGGTCCCCGAGCAAAGCTTCCATGGAACGTAACAGTTGGGATGGGCGGCGGTCTCCCAGCTCTTCGGTGTTAAGCAGCTGCTGCAGTTGTTTGCGCTCAGTTAGCGTGGTGCGATCCAGAATGGCGGTCTTGAGATGGGAGTACTGATCGCGAGGCGGTGGGGCCTGAAGAACGTCTGCCACTTCTATCATAATCTCGGGAGGAAGGGCAGCGACGACGTGACGATACATGATAAGCTGCTGTGAAATGCCAGCCAGATGAAACTGGGTCTCCGCTTGGATGAACTATATTGACGGGTTCCTGTGCCAGAACGGCTGAAGACGAACGGCGACGGAACTTACGGCTGCAGGAAGAGGCGGGGCAGGCGGTTGACTAGCAGCACCGTTGTTGTCACCTGCTACTGCTGGCTGCTGCTGTCCGTCACCAGTGTAGTATTCCAAGTTGGGACAGCAGTTTATTTTCCGACGGCTGGACTGGACTGAACGTCCGTGGGGATGAGAAGCTGTGAGCCAGAATGTTAAGCTCGCGCCGGGTGGTGCTGCTGTCTCGTTGGCTTCTTCATCCGGCGGCTGGAAGCGCCGGACGAAGAAGCCGAAGTTCGGCCGAAGATTTCTGACCTTGGGACACATTGCCTTTCAGCCATCCAGCTCATTGTTTTACGTGTTAGCGCTATGAGCGGCGTACAGATGTGGACAGACGGAGAGAGGACAGCAGGAAGGAGTGGGGGACAGGGGGATTAGTATGCGTCCTGGGCCGACTTCAGGGGGAACTGTGCCGACATTCGTCTGGAAAGTCTTCGGAAAACCCAGGGAAAACCTCAGACAACACAGCCGGCGGTAGGATTCGAACCCACCACCTTCCAGTCTACTGCACAACCTTGGTTACCACCAAGGAGCGGACGCCTTAGCCCACTCGGCCATGCCGCTGGTCCATCCAGCTCAATGAGATAATATCTGTATTCATTGGTGTAAAAGTCACACACACGGCAAGAGTTGGCCCGATTTTCGCGTCATTGTTGCTATGGTTCTCCCTGCGGCTGAGCAGCCATTGGATGCTTCCCATTTTTTCGGTTGGCGTCACTTCCAATTTCAGAAGAGAAATCTGGCTTCGCCAGTTCCGAATTCTGTTTTCCGAAAAAAAAAAAAAACTTCAGTCCCCAATTCGGTTCGAAAATAATTCGTACGCTTTTCGGGCCATGCGGTTCGCGCTTTATCCATGTTTTTCTTTCTTCTTTGGGAATTCGCGGATATGTCGTTTGTCCTCCTGTACAACAGGCTGGTTGCAGGCTTGGCCTTGCTTGTCAATAGCCCGATCCCTTCGTCAGAAAACGGTTCCTATTCATATTGCGATGTGAATATTCTGGGGATTAGGTACAAGAGAATCCCGGCATTTATTTCCTTGGTCACCAAAGCAATAAACACGCGCCAGAAGTTTAACGACCCGAGCTGACATACATGAGGGATTACGAATTTTGGGTCAGAACATATCTGCAAAGTTTACTTGATTTAACCAAAGTTCACCAAACATTACTTGACACTAAGACCTTGCAAATAAAAGATCGTACATGAAGTTAATTTCTTTCATTTGTACGGCCACGTTCAGAATACGCGTTCTACATACTTCTAATATTAAAGTACCTTAAAGAGTATCTTAGATATTTCTTAGAGCATTTAGTACTCGACTCAAATTACTTTGTTTTCAATATTTTGTATTTTATTTTAAATAATTTTTACATTGAGTATTTATTAGCTTATTTAATAGCTCATTTGAAATACTTTGCGCAGTATTTTGTACTTGTCTGGCTAAACGTAAGGATGCCCACGAAGGTAGCTACGAACGCCTCCCATGTGCGGTTACGAGCTGCTCCTCCAGACGCATGGCGAAGACTAGCTCCCTACTGCATACGCTTCTCGTGTTTTATCAGAAACTGAGAGCAGATATGCGCAGATCGAAAAAGAAAGCTGGGTATCGTCTTCAGAATGATAGCGGTATACTAATGCCTTCAAGGGACACTGGCCCCAAGAACACGCTGACATCCCTCACTCATCCTGAGGATGTCATTACGGGACAGCAGTGACATCCTGGGAATATCCCCACATGATCCAAAGTGTTAGAATCAGACTCCAGAGATGGTCCTAGGGACAAGACTGGGATACTGATATGTAAGCGCCAAGTGATAACTGGTTTTGTAAACAAGATAAGCGCGGGGATACGCCCCCTAGTCCTACTTAAGAAGTGGCCGCCACTGTTCTATCTTCTTTGTGTATCTGGAATTCGTGTTTTCCAGTCGCAGACAATAAACGATGTGTGTAGTACCTGGTGTGCGCCTCTGTTGGTAAGAACACAACAGAAATGGCGACGACGATGGGATAAGAGGCCCGGCTCCGCGACCTCCTCAGCAACGCTCTTCTCTGGATTTACTTCCCTAAGCCATGTCCCAAGGAGGCCAGGAGCAAGCGCACACCATGACGGCAGGTAATACAACTATTGGTAATATCGAGCAGTTCGACGAGTCTGTGTCAGAATGGAAAACTTATGAGCTACAAATTTCGTCATACCTCGCCGTTAATGCAATTCCTAAAGAACTGCAAGTGCATGCGTTCATTACGCTCATCGGTCCAAAAACGTATCGCCTGTTGAGAGACCTTGTAGCACCGGCGGAACCTACGGCAAAGTCGATACAAGGGCTAAAAGAAGTGCTTCGTGGGCATCTTTCACCGAAGCCATCAGTGATAGCTGAAAGGGCTAAGTTCCACGCGAGAAAACAAAAAGACAGCGAGACTATATCCGACTTCGTGGCAGCTCTTAAGCATCTCGCGCAGACGTGCAAGTTTGGCACGAATCTTGATGAGACGATGAGGGACAGGTTTGTGACCGGATTGCAGCGCGTGCACATTCAAAAATGCCTGTTCGCGGAGGACGAAAGCTTGACGTTTAAGAAGGCCGTCGAGAGAGCACTTTCACTGGAACAGGCCAGCAGAAACGCATCCGACTGTGACAGCGAGCAAGCTGTAAAAGTAGAAGTGCAAAGGCTTCAACCAAATCGGAAGTGGCGGCAGCCTCAGCAAAAATCTCAACGTACTCAGTGCCACCGTTGCAGGGCGGACGCCCACACTAGCAAGGAGTGCCCGTTTATTAATCCTAGCTGCTTTAAGTGCGGCAAGAGGGGCCACATTCAGCATGCGTGTCTTTCAAAACGCTCCGCGAAGAGAATACAAACAAAAAGCGCAGCCAGACCTTTTCGTAATCTGAGTGCCGCAGATAACGACAGCACAGCCATGCAGTTGAACAGCCTGGGAAGCACTCTTCCTCCGATATCGTTCGAACTGGTTATCGAAGGTCATAGGGTTAACATGGAATTGGACACGGGAGCTGCTGTTTGGGTAATTTCCGAAGATTTCCCAATTTCCAATTTCCCAACGCCAGTTTGAAGTGTACGAACGTCGTGCTACGAACATATACAGGCAGCAGATGCTCCAGAGCATGCGTTCATTCTGCATTTCTTGATGTGTGTGATAACTTCAACTTGTCACAGCTTGTGGTTAATCCAACGAGAGTTACTGGTGGTGCATCGTCTGTTTTAGATCTAGTTCTGACGAACTCCTCAGAGACTGTGTCCAACCTAACTCATGTAGAAGGGCTGAGTGATCATTCGATTCTGCATTTTAATATGTCTGCTCCGATCAGCCGCTACCTGAACCGCACGAAAGTTATTCAAGACTACAAGAACGCAGATATTTCGTCAATGAATCGCGATCTCGCCAGTTTTGTGAGCGAATACCTTGTTGAGTTTTCCTCCCGCACCGTTAATGAAAATTGGTGTATGTTCAGGGATAAGCTTAACGGTCTTACTAACAAGTATGTACCTAGTATTGCCATACCACATAGATTAGAATCACCCTGGTATAACAAAACCCTCAGACGTCTTCGAAACAGGAAGCGTCGTTTTTTCCAGGCATTCAAGGGATCACCCAGTCCTTCTCGGTGGGATATTTACAAATGTGCCGACGCCATTTACTCTCGTGCATTAAAGGCTGCTAAACGTGTATTTTATAGTGAAACGTTACCAGACATGCTAAAGCATAACCCTAAGAGGTTCTGGAACATTGTGAACAAAAACGAATTTTCCCATGTTGTTCTTCATACCGCTGACGGGATTACGATTCAGCCAGAGAATTATGCCTTATTGTTTAACCTTGTTTTTTGTGGCTCATTTTCTCAACCAGCGCAACTGTCCTTTCCCACTATTACGGCCCGTGCGTTCGCCGCAATGGATCCTGTACTTATTGATGCCAATGGCATAATTAATATTATCAATTCACTTAAAGTGTCATCAAGTTCTGGTTGCGATGGCATTAACACAAAAGTCCTCAAATGCACTGCCTCATACTCCGCCATCATATTGTCACGAATATTTGATCAGTCGCTTGCGAACAGCAACTTACCATGTGACTGGAAAGTCGGCAAAGTCGTTCCACTCCATAAATCGGGCGATAAACACTGCGCTAACAACTATCGTCCTATCTCGCTAACAAGTGTTCCCTGTAAAATACTCGAGCATATCATATATTCGAATCTCGTTCAACATCTTGAATCTCATTCCTTTTTTTCACCGTATCAGCTCGGCTTTAGAAAACATTTTTCGTGCGAGACACAACTAACCGCTTTTGTACATGATCTTCACCTAGCTCTCGAACGTGGGTCCCACGTGGACTGCATATTCATTGATTTTTCACGGGCATTTGATAAGGTATCTCACTCTCTCTTGCTGCACAAGATGTGTAACCTAGGCATTGATCATAGCATCTTATCATGGATTCACTGCTTCTTATCTAACCGCTTTCAGTATGTCTGCGTTAATAACAGCGAGTCCGACTTAGCTCCTGTTCTTTCCGTTGTCCCACAAGGTTCTGTCCTCGGTCCGCTACTCTTCTTAATTTACATTAACGATCTACCGAGTCACCTTAACTCTTCCGTCCGTCTTTACGCTGACGACTGCGTCATCTACAGAGAAATCACTGCAGACTCCGACGTAGACATCCTTCATTCCGATCCGAATATCCTTTCATTGTGGTGCAAGTCATGGCAAATGGAACTAAACTTATCTAAGTGCAAACACATGGTAATATCCCGGTCGATCAAAACAAACAACGTCTACTGCATCAACAACTCTCCTCTCGAGTCTGTAATAGTCTACAAGTACCTAGGTGTTTTAATTTCGCATAATCTATCATGGACAGCACAGATTGAGTACATCGCCAACAATGCCATTCGCACATTAGGTTACATCCGACGTAATTTTTCTTCAGCCCACCTTCACGTCAAGATTGCCTTGTATAGGTCACTTGTCTTACCCAAATTAGAGTATGCCTCATCTGTGTGGGACCCTGAACACGACAATCTCACGAAGACAATAGAATCCGTACAAAGCAAAGCAGCCCGCTTTATATTAGGTAACTACAGTCGTACAGCTAGCGTATCTACAATGAAACAGACCTTAGGATTACCAAGTTTATCAGTGCGCCGGAAAATCAGCCGCCTCTGCCTGTTTCACATAATATTTCATTATACCCGACGTAACCCAGGCCGTAAGCTGCGATGCAACTCGTCCGTCAGTGTGCAACGTGATCCGACGTCAGCGCCACCTGGATTCCACAGCAGAGCCTTACCACGCTGCCCTCTACCAGCAAACGAATCCTTAAAAGAGTCGCTCATGAGCGCACCTTCCTACATCTCCCCCCGCACAGACCATAATCAAAAAGTTGGAGTACCATTATGTTCCACAAGATCATTCTATTCATCATTTGTACCACGCACATCACTTGAGTGGAACCACCTTCCCGGGTCTCTAACCTCTATTTCAGACATCAAGCAATTTAAAATTGGTTTGCTCGATCATTTTAACTTGTAAATTCAGTTCATCGTTTTCCTTGGTCATCCACATTATGTTTCCATCTTCATTACTGTTACGCTTAAGCACCTGTGACACACGTCATCATTTCATTGCTGTCATTTTGTTAACCGATTTGTATATTCACTTTACCTTTGCTGCTGTTGCCCTTGTTGTATTGTAACCCCACTCCCCTCTATTGGCCCTCCGGGCCCTGAGGGTATGTCAATAAATAAATAAATAAATACAGGCGAAGTGCTGAAACCACTAGGAATCGTCGAAGTTAAGGTGGAACACCAAAAACAGTGTTGTCAGCTTCCACTGCACGTTATACGCGGTGATGGACCATCACTCATAGGACGTGACTGGTTAGAGCGTATTAGGTTGGATTGGTCAACCGTACACGGACTCGGCGAAGCTCTCCGGGAAAGTGACATCAGAGGCTCAAAAGCTGTAACGGAGCTTTTCGTGAAGTATTCGGACTTGTTCAAAGAAGAGCTAGGAGAGATCAAGGGGGAAGTGGCGAAACTCCGTTTAAAAGAAGACTATCGACCATGTTTCCTGAAAGCACGTTGAGTAGCGTTCGCCTTGAGGCCGAAAGTAGAACGAGTTGAAGCAAATGGAAACGATGGGAATTATAACAAAAATGGAAACTTCAGAATTTGCTACGGCCGTAGTGCCTGCCGTGAAGAAGAACGGTCAAATAAGGCTGTGTGGAGATTATAAAGTTACCATCAACCCTCTTCTAGAAAGTGTCCAGTATCCGTTACCACGAATTGACTTGTTAGCCGCCTTGGCGGGAGGAAAGAACTTTTCACGCATAGACCTTAGCCGTGCCTACCAGCAAATTCAAGTCGATGACGACTCTAAGAAGTACTTAACTATCAACACCCATCTAGGCTTGTATCACGTTAATCGTTTACCGTTCGGTATAACACCAGCGCCAGCAATATTCCATAAGGTCATGGACTCTATGCTGAAGGGACTGCCAGGAGTCACCTGTTATTTGGATGACATTCTTGTTACTGGAACAACCGACGAGGGGCATCTACGAAATTTGGAAGCCGTACTAAAGACTCTCTTGGAACGAGGAGTTCGAGTTCGTCGCAAGAAATGTGAATTTTTTCAACCATCTCTCGAATACTTAGGACACCTGATAGATTCGAGGAGCATTAGACCGACTCAAGAGAAAGTTAAAGCAGTCTTGTGTGCTCCTGTTCCTAGAACAAACGCCAGGTCAAATCGTTTCTCGGCATGATAAACTATTATGGCAAGTTTCTTCCGCAACTAGCGACAGTGTTGCATCCTTTAAATAATCTTCTTCGTAACGACACACCATGGAAGTGGGATAGCCAGTGCCAGTGCGCCTATCAAAAAGTAAAAGACATGCTAGCATCAGATGCTGTGTTAACGCACTACGGTCCTGCGAGACCACTACAATTCGGTTGCGACGCCTCTCCTTACGGCGTAGGTGCCGTTCTCTCGCACGTGGAAGAGGACGGTAGCACACGACCAATCGCATATGCATCAAGGACTTTGTCTAGTGCAGAAAAAAACTACAGGCAACCAGAGAAAGAGGGGCTTGCGTTAGTGTTCGGTATCAAGCAATTTCACGCTTATATATATGGGCGGCGTTTTCAGCTTATGACGGACCATCAACCGCTTCCGTACATTTTTGGACCGAAGCGAGGAATATCCACAGTCGCCGCCGCGCGCTTGCAAAGATGGGCAGTCACTCTATCTGCGTACGATTTTTCCCTCGAACATCGAGCTTCTCAAGATAACGTCGAGCCTGATTGTTTATCAAGATTGCCTCTGCCTAGCACCGAAGATGAACAAGCCGACGATATCGATTCATTTTTTTTTTTTTGTGGATGGAAGCCCTTCCCGTGACGTGCAAAGATATTGCGAGGGGAACGGACAGAAACCCGCTGTTATCAAGAGTGAAAACATTAACGACGCAAGGATGGCCTTCGCACGTGATAGATAAAGATTTGAAGCCATTTTTTCAGCGACGTCATGAGCTATCGGTGCAGCAAAAATGCCTTCTCTGGGGGATGCGAGTGGTTGTTCCGCCAGCGCTTCGCCACAGAATGCTCGACGAGCTCCACAGTTCACATCCGGGCATTGTACGCATGAAAGAACTTGCGCGCAGTTATCTGTGGTGGCCGTCTATCGACGACGACATTGAAAGAACTGTGAAGTCCTGTGACGAGTGTCAGCGCCATCGAAATAACACATGCCCAGCACCTGTTCACCCGTGGATATGGCCAGCGGCCCCTTGGCAACGAGTACACGCAGATTTTGCGGGACCCTTCATGAACAGGGTGTTCCTGATATTGGTAGATGCACATTCGAAACGGCCAGAGGTGTGGGAAATGACATCGACAACATCGAGTGCGACTATCGAGAAGCTGAGAGAAGCATTTAGCCGGTATGGACTTCCACAAACTTTCGTGTCAGATAATGGTGCGCAATTTACCTCTGAGGAATTCAGAATGTTCTTACGTTCCAACGGTATTCGTCAGGTGTTGACCGCACCCTACCACCCGTCAACGAACGGCATTGCGGAAAGATTCGTCCAGTCTCTCAAGCAAGGGCTGAAGGAAAGTAGCGTGCATCCATTTCATCTTAGTCCTCAAAACTTTTTGCTGACTTACCGCAACACACCACACGCTTCTACTGGAGAATCTCCTGCAACTCTATTGATGGGGAAGAGACTACGGTCAAGGCTTGACCTGGTTAAGCCATCGCTCACCTCCGAAGTATAACACAGACAATTCAAGGAACAGTCTGCAAGCGTGCCTGTGTGAGAACATTCAGTGTTGGGGACACCGTCCTCGTGCGCAATTACAGAAGACCTGGCGAACGGTGGCTGCCAGGAGTGATTGTGAAAAGATGTGGTCCAGTCTCTTTTCAGGTCAGAGTTGGAGCTCACATCTGGCGAAGGCACCAGGACCAATTGTTGTCGGCGAACCACAGCCATTCAAGAAAAGCGTCGGACGAAGACACGTGGTGGGATGCCAGTCAACCCGCGACAACCAGCGCCGACAACAGCCAGGCAGGCGACCAGTCACAGCCACCAGCGTCGGAAGCTACCAGCACGAGATGGTATCCTGAACGTCAACGACGCCCGCCGAATTTCTTTCGACCAAGTTGAATTTTGTAACTTCATTATTTTTGTATTCTTTTGAGATAATTAACTTCATTAATTCAGTATGCTTTTTTCACTGTGTTATAGAAGTGTAGGCTTTTACTAAAAGGGGAGAAGTGATATGTAAGCGCCAAGTGATAACTGGTTTTGTAAACAAGATAAGTGCGGGGGTACGCCCCCTAGTCCTACTTAAGAAGTGGCCGCCGCTGTTCTATCTTCTTTGTGTATCTGGAATTCGTGTTTGCCAGTCGCAGACAATAAACGATGTGTGTTGTACCTGGTGCGCGCCTCTGTTGGTAAGAACACAACAGATATTCTCTGGAGCACTATAGGATCATGTAAAATCCTCCAGTAAATCTGCTTTCATTTCTCACTTCTAGAAGTGTGGAGACGTTTACAGTGGAAACAGACTCTCTCTCTTGCAGGTTTCAACCTCGGCTACCAACTTGTCATTTTGCGTCTCTCATTTTTGATTGTTTTTCGATGAAGAATAATGGGTGCCGTGGTATAAAAAGCAAAAAATAAAAGGCCATGTTCCACTAAGTGTAAGACTAAGACAGCCGACTTTGAAAGGAATATCCAACAGTGTCATTTCCTTTCGCAGATAAAATATATACTATAGGTATATTGCTTATCTTGCAAAGTCGCGTATGTGCGAGAGTCCTCCTAGCATCGCTGTCAAAACCAAGGTTGAGGTACCTAAGTTTAATTCAATTTCGTGTATAAGGAACACACCAGTGACGAATTCTTTGGATGATAAGGATACAACCAAGGCAACGTCCGTGTTTCCTATTTAGTTGATTTCAAACATCCACCGAAAGTCAAGCACGAGCTATAATATGCCATCACTTTTCTTCTCCTACGAAGATGCTCCGTGCACCATCCCATCAGGGACGTTGCACGGATGTTCATGGCAGCAAGATCACAATGAAAGGTCTAGCGAGCTATATTTCATCGCACACTGAACCCAGTGCATGGAGTATCCGTTGAAATCATTCAATTTGTATTTGTACCGCTGTATTTTTGGTATTCTCTCATTGTAGTATTTTTGTAGTTTATAAATGATCACTGCTGATTTGGTTGAATTTGGTTATGACAAACACACCGAAACACTAATTAATAGGCGCAGGCAAAGAAATGCACATCGCATTATTAAACTAATTTATTTCTCCTATATATGTCCTCCGGTTGGTGGCCGCAGGATGTACGCAAATGACTATCACTGGAAGATCCCATGATGACACTCTCCGGATCTCCGCCGGACACTCCGTCACAGACGAGGACGCGATGACACTTTGAGGACGTCCTGAGGATCGCCAGTGTTCTTTGTGGGGTTGCGGGTGCCCCAAGGTCTAACATTCCCTCTAGAGAGCGTGCGTGTCTCGAGTGTAAACGTGCGTGCCCTCGGCCAAGGCCTGCGCGTCGGGAGGCTGGAAGAGTGTTCGGTCTGATTCGTCGTCGAATGAAGCAGAAGCGCATGCGCAACACGGCGCTTGATTTTCTCTTTCGGCGGTTGTCGTCTGCTACAATGGTATCGTGTGTTCTGCTTGCGTTTATCTTGCAAATGTCATGTCATGTGTGTTCCAGTGACTCCACGTGCACAGTGCAGTGCAGAATAGCGGAAGTCGCTTTTGGAACTGGTTGAGAAGCATTAAGACGTAACTGAAAACAAAAAGTCCGACAACGCATCACTCGACGCGAAAACCTGGGCGCAGTTATCTAGGGGGTTTAACACCAAGGCAATAGCGTCTGACAGGACTGTAGGGCAATTAAAGGGACGTTCGGAAGCATAATTGCCAAAAACAGAAGGACAAATCGACAGCTGTGAAACCCTAGAGGGAGACCGGCGGCGGGTCGTCACGCTTCTCCATCGACCCAATACCGACCCCAATACCGAATAGGTAAGCAAAATAAATACCGTAATAAATACCGAAAAGGTATGCTGTTGCGTATGTACAGCGGATATGATTTGTTCCATATAAAAAGACAAGCTGACTTGTCTTGCGTCATGTTCACAGCATCAGCCGTTAAATCGAAAATGCTCGCATCTTTCGCGTGTACAATTGCCACAGACACCCAAACACTGCTATTAAATAGATGACTTCGATAAACCGTATCTTCGTTTGAATTCACATTCCTCGTACCGTTCAAGGGTTTTTCTCAGTCGCGAATTCCCCCCATTATCAGTGGAGGAACAACACGGTAACGGTAACACTGAAATCGGAAGCCGCGATGTATGAAATTGCAGTTGTCCTCCCTGCTTGTTTCGAACAAGGAGCGTACTGGGAGCTCGCGAGCTCACTTGGCGCGCGCCCCATGTGGATACGGCCGCTTCACAAAACGAAATTCAGTGCAAACCTGCCTCAGGCGATAACGCTTACGTAGGGGGCCATCAGGGTTGGTTGGGAAGACGGCCCTAAAACTCTCAATCTCACTTGGAGAATTTGTGCGCGCACTCTTTCCACAATAGCTTATCGACTACTGTTTATACCGAGGCTAACATAGACAGCAAACTCTGTGTGGCAGAGCATGGAGAGATAACAACAAACCCGTGAGGGCGTTCAAAAAGCGGTGCGCGCTAGGCGCGTGAGAAAGCAGCTGCGTCATACCAATTCAAATTTCACATTTCTCTTTTCGCACGAAAAATAAACCAGTAAAGTCTACCGCGTTGATGGCACCTTATCAAAATATGTCTGAGGCTATGTGACCTGCCCATTGGTACTTCGACTCTCAAGTCACTAATTAACGAGTCAGTTAACCAATTGTAATTGACTAGCTAATTAGCATAACTAAAACGAAAAAGAACTGGCTATCAAATAAATTCGGCGCCTCTTAACAATATGCACTTGATGTCATCCACGAAGGTAGCTTCGTCTTGTTGAGCTCTGCGACCAAAAGGTTGGCCCAGTATATACGGATCTCATGGCACATAATAATAAATAATAATAATATCTTTATTCACAAAGATGTGAAAAGGAGCGAGCAAAAAGCTCCACTCGAAGCTTGACGAGGCTCGTATCTTAATCACATCATCATACATCATCATATAGCCCAGAGGAGAAGGTCAAATCTGGCAAAATCACCTGTTTAATCCTCAATATGAGACTAGACCGTCCACTTGTTGAAATCGTTCCCATTCAAAAGCATAGGAGTTAGGGCTTAATTACGCAAGCTGTGTGACGGAAATAAAATGACCCAGGCAATATTAGCTGGCTTTATGAGCGGGCCTGATGGCTTCATCAATCTGAACTTACCCGAGATTTGTGGAGACATTCCGTGCTAACCGTTAATTGGGCCTACCGATCACCATCGCTTCGGTCACGTTCCGGTCAAATATGCATGCGGGATGAGCGCAGGCGGCAATGCGCGTCGCGGCAGCGGGGTTAGATCACTAGGCAGATGGCATCATGATTGAGGAAGTAAGGTCTCAAGCGATCGATTTAGACCACATCATTAAAACCATAGTTTGAAGGAATTTGTGATGACGGCTGTTCATGATTACCCCGGTTGTAGTGTGTGTCCCAGAAAACGTTGAGTTACGTTTTGCTTCTTCTGCGGCTCTGGCTTTACACTGCGTTGGAAAACACATTTCCCAATATCGCAGTGGTTGTTCTACATGTATCCAGATGAACGATTCGCGTTTGTATTTTATATGAGTGCGGACAACATCATAGGGCTTTGTTCGAGGAGCTTCGATTTAGAGCTGGCCTTAATTTGCCATTAACTGAGCGCATTCCCATAGCCGTGCGCGCTCTGCTTCGCAAAAGCTTGTCTTTTGCTGGGGACTACCTTGCGTCGCAACGGTAGGCGGATGAAATGACTAATATTAGACGTCGATAGACGTATTTCCGAATCGAACTTTTTGTAAGTTGTCACGCAATTTCCCTCGTTTTGTGGACCGCTTTCAACAAAGCTGAACTGCTGGGCCTTGCGCCAGCTATGTCACCAGTGTTATGACCTTAATTCTACACTGTGCACCTTCGAGAAAGTAAATATACCCACCAGGTCCCCGTCTCAGGATAATGGTTTCATTTCGCACCCACTTGTCGTCGTCTGTGGCACGTCTAAGAAGCCACACCACAGCAATGGAGACTCCCACGACGACACACACGACGAGGATAAGCATGTTGCGGAAAGATGCCATGGGGCTTGCAAACTCCGGATTTGCCTTCGCCATCACCATCAACCTCTGCACAGAGCTTTGTCGCATCCCAGTGCGGTTACGGCTGCTGTCGTGCTGCGTGGGGGGTAGAAATTGTTAAGGATGCGTACCATCGCACAACGTCGAGGAAGCATTACCGCAACACTGCCGCCGTCCTTTTGCATGGAAGGCGTTGCGTCCTGCTGTATGTGTAAAATTGATCTGCTTGTTTTCCTAACCTGGTTCCTTGGTTATCTTAATTTTGGAGTGCTAAGCGTATCGCACGTATATATACAAGTGAGAAGTACACAGGGTGTCCCAGAAAACGTGTCAATGAATTATAAAGAAAACCTATAGGCCACTTAGAATCATGCGGTCAATGACATGTGTTCCTACTAGGTGTTGATACTTGACGACTTTTTGAGCGCAATCGTTGTCAGTCCGACGAAAGGAGGTCTCAAGCCCAGCCTACAAGTGGTAGTAAAAAAGAAAAAAAAACACGATAATTTCTAAAAATTGGGAAAGACAATGCATAATACCAGCGGATGCCGGATGCGACTGCCAATTTAATAGCAATTTTGGATAGCGGTAGAAGCGGCGGACAACCGACAAGGACACCGACACAGGAAACGTATCGGTTTTACGGTTCCACTCAGCACCTAACACCATCATAGCCTGAATTAAAAACACAATATTTGGCAGCAAGGGATGTCCGAAATGTTAGCGGGTAGTCCCACTTGTTGCAGACCTACGAATTAAATGCAGAGACGCGTCCTCGTCACCGTTACAAACGTATTAGGGTCCCCACTACAGTTAACGAATGTGCCCAAACTATTGGTATATTTAGTATATGCTCCATCAAGTACACCGAGTGGGGCTACTGAGAAATGTCCCGGCAGTTTTCCCCACCTACTTTGGGGGCGGGTGTGGTGCAGCATTTGCGCTGGTGACGCCACTGATCTCTATGTATAAAGGCTGGATCGCGCATGGGAGAGGGGCTCGTGGGGGAGAGGCGTGCCTTCGGGCCGCCATGTTGGGGTGCCCTAAAGTGCTGTGTGTGCCCATAGAAAACAATGGGAGGCAACAGAGATTGTGAGTATTTATTGCGCTGCTAGCATTGATCGTTGTTTGTCATCATACAATTTTGTAAGGTACCAGTATACTGATGTATCCTAACAGTGTTCCACAGGTGTCCTGCTGTTCGATTCGTAATTACGTTATGTTTTGCATTCCGAAACTAGACCGTCACTGCAGTGCAGCGCTGGGGATTGTACTACAGCACGTTTCCCAGCCAATATTTCAATAAGAGACGACATGAGGTTAACAACAACCTTGTATATAATATCCCGTACTGCGTTCTGGACAAAAATTGTTCCATAAAGAACGGTCCGGGAAAAGATATACACGCATGGCAGAAAGAGATCGTTCTGTAGAATCACAGCCGTTGTTTTAGCCGTGTATGCCTTTAGTATGATTTATATCAAGCATCGCCTTAGAAAGAGTCTTTTAGTAAACGACAGCGGTGCTTTGCCTCGCAAATATGGACACACCGAAGCAGCCCAAATAATTACTTCACGCAATTAGATCACACTCGTTAGGACAGGTAATCAGGTAGTGATGTAAGCTTACTCAATTAAGTTACTTAGAAAGTGGTAGCACCTCCTTGAGACACAGAACTTATCTCTTTTTGAAGTACAGCCCTTCTATGTTTGTTTGCTTCTTCATTTGTTCTGATTATTTGCAGGCGCGGTTGTGCCAAATTGAATGTCCTTCTCCAGCACTCACATGCTTTTGTTGAATACAACTGCGGCGTGAGAAAAGCTGCTTGGGGACGGGGTCCTGCTATCCAGTGCTGACTTTGTCATGCTTGTTATGTGGAGCATGTTCCAATAAATGCTGCTCCACGTATGGTCTTCAAATTGCAACAGGACTATTTGGAGCTTGAAACAGTTGTGATTTTGTCATCTTGGCCCTCGTGTACCCAGTCTGTGAAACGCAAACAGAAAAAGTCTAACACGATATGTTTTTGTAATGAAGATCACTGATGATGAGTAAAGAGAATATACGAGTTCAAGTTTATTCAATATGTTATATCATTCATTATATTATTCAATATTTTATGTCAAGTTTATACAACATCAAGTTCAAGATTTATTTCTTGCACTTATGCGTTTCAGGATACAATGAACGTGCAGGGAGGTCGCAAAAGGCTACATTTATTGTTTTGTGACCTTGCTACAATGGCAATATATATTTTAGGAATGACAATGGTCAGGTACGCTCTCTAAATTTGTAGCACTCAATTCTAGGTTGGAATGAGCAATGAATAGCAACTTCCCCACTGTTATTTTCTCATATATGCTAAATTTTAAATTTAATGTGATCGAATATGTGATAATATAATAATAATATATAAGAATATAATATGTGATAAATGAATGTGATCAACAGTAGATGTAAACAACATGAGTAGCCAGAGAAGTGCATTGTCAATAAATAATTGTCTTCTTATAGCGTATATGTGCATGTCTATTAACTGAAACAATTATCACAGTTCCCTGACAAGTTTTAATTTCTGAGAGTGTACTGTAGAATACTGTGAATGCCTTTAAAAATCCCATGTGACACATATCCCTTTACTTTCTGGAGGTGCTGTGGTAGTCAAAGTTTGCGGGCATTACGCAGGTTCTGCACCCATTTCTTGAGTATGTCGAGGCAGCTGTGAAGTAACCTGCATTGATGATGATTATTCCAACTTTTATGGTGCATCGACAACAAAGGAAATAATACATCAGAACATTTGTTTGGGTGCAACCAGTTAAAAATGAATATGTTGTTTAATAAATGAATATGTTGTTGGACAAATGTTAAAACATCAGTTTAAAACATGGTTTACAATCCCTGTATCTTCTAATAATTAAAAAGATTAAAAACTATTCTAAAAAGAATATGGGGAACTCTTCTAAAAAGAATTATAATATCTAATTATTATATTGCTGGGTTAAGGAGCCTAAAGTGTAAGGTGTGTTTCTGATGTGAACATGTATGAAAATATGCAAAACTGAGAGAGGCTAACCACAATGCGTGCACTGAGGTTGTTCCTTCCTGTAAAGTAGAAACCAGTGGATGAGGAACGTGATACTTACCTGTACACCCAGTCGTATCACACTGCACAGATTATTCACTGGGCAGCCCTCATGACGAAACCTGTATTGAGAGACCACTTTTGCCTTAAAACTGCTACAAATAGCACGACACGCTACAAATTATTACTATCGTAACAAGCTGACGATACAGCTCAGACACAAAGGCGTTATTCAAATCGCGCCACACCACCGTTACGTAGGATTCTTTGTCATAAATCAAACCAAGGCACAAAACAATACCAATACATGAAAAAAGGTGACAATCTTGGTCTCATTATGACGTAATACCGAATTTGTGCGCGAAGGTAATTCAAATAAATGAATGTGGCACTTGCTTCCGCAGAGAACACCGTGTACCATGCTAGCAATGCATGCAAAAAAGCGCTCGAGTGTTCGCACATATATTGATGACAACACTACCTGTGTAGTGTAACATGTTCTTTCAAGCATATTATGCACTCAAACTGTATTTGCCGCCGGGTAAAATGTAAGTGTGCTCGATTGAACGTCGGAAGAGCGATCAAGCAACTTGCATCCAGTGCTCGTTTTGGGCAAAAAAAAAACACTTCATAATGGTCAAATAAATGTACAGAATGGACGCCTATTTATTCCTTGATGAAGAGTGACTCACCTGTATAAGTTTAGGCCCTGTAACCTTGCCAGTACGGTTGGTACGACCGTAATTGCAAGAAGTTGCCATGATCGCTGCGGCGGCTGTTGTGGGCACCGTAAGATGGCGGCCGGTTTCTTCACGCTCGCGCTCCCTATCCGCGATCCAGCCTTTTACAATCGAGATCAGTGGGTGACGCCGAGTGGCCGAACGACTGCAGTCGGTGACGCATTGCGCTGCAGTTTTGGTTGGAAGCTTCTACCGCGTTGACTTGCTTAGATACAGTAGTATTGTATTCGTGCTGACGCAATGAAACTTATTTCCAGCACCATAGTGTTTGGCATGTACAGTATACAGAGGCAGACGTATATATATAACGTCCGATGAACATCCGTACGTGTTTCGGATATCCATTAAAGGGGAAACATCCAGCAGGGATATCTCCGTAACGTCGCAACAACGTGTTATGGACAGGCATTCGACTATCTATAGTACGTCTTTTCAGCGCATTTTAAATGTATCTGAATATCTAATGGACACACTAAATGCCCCAACTGAACCATCCTCTGGTCGCCTAGAGGACATATGGGACATATGTGGTTTACGTGTACGGACTGCTATTGTGCATTTATGGAATCCATACGCTATGTGCGGACTGCTGTTATGGCCGTACGGATTCCATAGAGAGTATGCACGGACCTCGATGGCAGCCGTCCAAAGTCCGTAGCGTTAATCTGCGGACTTCTGTGGTATCCGTACAGAAATCCATACGGCATGTGCGTGCATCATGGTAGGAGACCCTTCTACATCGTTTCCGGCTGAACGTTGCCCTCACCCGTTCACTCCTGTTCAAAATGGGCCGCGTGTCATCTCCCATTTGCATCTGCTGCGCTGTAGAAGACGATATCTCTCATCAGCTCCTCCACTGTCAGCGTCACCACCATCAGCGGGCCGTGCTCTGGCAACATCTCTCAGAGCTTGAGTGCACGAACGGACGGACAGACGTTTCTCTCGCAACACTCCTTGGCCCATTGCAGCGAGCTAACCAGTGGAGAGTCACAAAAGCGGTGCTCCGCTTTCTGCGTGGCACGGGTCTCCTGTGAGCCCTGTGTTTCTCTCTCGACCCAGTGGGAAGTCACCACAGCGCTCCTCAGCTTTCTCCACGCTTGTCAACGCCTTGTGATTGTGTGACTGTGTGTGTGTGATTTTTCAGTTTTAGTTTTGTGTTCTTCCTTTCCTTACCTTATCTCCTTTGTTTTTAACTTTTATTTTTCTTTCCCTTTTCTTTTCTTCCTTTCCTTTTCTTCCCCTTTCCTCATTTTTCTTTTCTTCTTTCCCTTTTCTTTTCGTCCCTTTTCTTTCCTTGTTCCCTTCTTTTCCTTTTTTTGTGTTTGGAATAGCAAGCCGACCTTCGTCTGGCTGATCTTTCCTTTCTTTTTCTTAATGAACATATCCCCCCCCCCCCCATGGTACGCATATGGACTCCATAGATCGTGTGTACGGCAGGCATAAATCACTCATATTTAGGTGAGGCACGACTAGAAGTAAAATGCACAAGCTGTGCACCCAACACCCTGACATCGTTGGTGGTGTGCGCATGACGTAATATTTTCACGATTATCATACTTATTTTTTAACCGAAACCTGTTCACGTGGATTTGTTTACATTGGTTTTCTAGCACCTCATCTTACGACACGCAATCAAGATGTGTTGCTCAAGCACTTTTTGCACGGTTGACATAACACATGAATCAATTCGTGGTGCTGCTTGTGATATACCGCGCACGTGAGCTTTCTGCATGCTCATTGTCATGGACAAGAGAAAGATAATAAAGTGTGGAATGATGAGGGAAGGTGGTGGATTCGTAATTTCAACGATACCACAGGCTACTTAATTTGCCACCCCCGTTTAAAAAGAAATCGTCTCCGCTGTAGGCAGAAATCAATGCACTCGGTCGTTAGGGATATCCTGCGGTACGCCGTTCTCGTTTGCCGGGTAACGTACAGGAGCGGAACGTTGCCGTGTACGGTACTTCCGCGTAGAGGCGGCTGCCGCTGTTCGAGGGATGGCAGCGGATATAGGCTCTTGCGCTTTTGCGCGGAGCTTGCGCTTCAGGGGCGACATATGCACTGTCCGAAACAGTTGCATTGTCGCCAATAGGCCACCAAGAGTAGCTGAAAGAGGACGGTTCGCCCGGTTGTACTTGGCCTTCTGGTGGCCTTATCTCACCATAAAATGGGGTAAACTTCGACGAATGCCATGCCCTGGCGGCTTCCAGCAAGAAAGAGAATGGTCCACGGGAAGCGATTATTCTCAAGAGTGTCCAAAAATATTGCCGTCCTTTCTTTCGGCGACCTGATGGGCGCACTCGAACATAATCTCCTGGGGTTAATTGATGGAACCTTACAGACGGCTTGTTGTCCGTGTAGACTTTTTGCTTATTCTGTTTCGACGACACACGTGCCTTGACTCTCGACATGTCACGTGTTCGTGGGAGCTTTTGAAGTCTTACCACGTTCGCAAATTGCGGCCATGCAGAAGCACTGCTGGCGAGACACCTGTATAGCGTGCGGTGTGCTTCTGTAGACGGCGAGAGGCTCAAGCATTGTAAGTTTGATGTCTGCGCTGTAGTGTTGGAATTTGTATGGTGTCCTTGAGCGCTCTGTTGGCACGCGTTGGACCTTTGCCTTGTGGATAACAGACGGATACTGTCCTGTGCTGAATACCTCGTTCTCGCAGGAAGGCTTCAAACTGTGTCGAAACAAATTGTGGGCCGTTGTCTGTCACTATCTCGTCGGAATTGCCTTCGCGACTGATTACATCCATAAGAAATGCTTTGACTGTAGATGTTGTAGGAGCGGGCGCAAATTAAATTTCTGGCCACCTGGTATGGTAATCCATCAGCGTTATGAGTTAACGGCACGAATGAGGAGAGTCCTCGGACGGTCCAGCAATGCCCATTCCCAGTTTGGACCATGGTGTAGCTGGAAACACTACTGGGTGCAAAGGTGCGGATGCAACCTTGGCGGATTTGTCAGCAGACTGAAAGATAGGGCAATCATGCACCATCTTTTCCAGTTGGACATCCATCCCGGGCCACCAGTAAAAATCCCTGAGCCGCTGCTTTGTACGCACAATGCCAGGGTGCGTCTCGTGTACCATGTCAAGCATCCTGGAAGTTAGCGTACCTGGGACCACTGAACGTTCGCCGCGATGCAGAAGCCCATTCACAACTGAAAGTTCACGTCCACAGCATGTCACGACCAACTGTCCAAGTTTCTTCAAGTGTACGGATAACCTCGCTTATTTCTGGATCGAGCAACGTAGCCTCTTCCTTCCTTTGAAATGGCGCTGGAGATTGTGCAGACAATTTCTTCGTCAACGTCATGTGACTGTAACGGTAACCTTGACAGGGCATCTGCGATATAATTATCGGCTCCCTTCTTGTACTCGACAGTGAAATTGTAGTACAGCAGTCCCGCGGACCACCACGATATGTGAAGAGGCGATCTCCAGAGCCTTTTCTGCCAATCAAGATTACTAACGCTTGATTGTCGGTACGTAGAGTAAAGGGGCGTCCCCACAAGTAAACATTCTGCTCACATACCCACATGCAAGCAAGTGCTTCGCGCTCACCAACCAAGTACTTCCTCTCCACCGAAGATAATCAACGGGAAGCAAAAGAGATTCTGCGAACTTCGTCACCTTTAACTTGTTTCAGAACGGCACCCAAGCCGTATGATGAAGAGGCTGTGGTCACGACCACTGGAACAACAACAACAACTTTATTTTCGGCCTTGGAGAGTGGGGAGTTTCATCGCAACCACTGGAAGTTCTACATTGAACATGTGTAGAACCAGGCACGAGCTGAGTGCTGCTTTCACTTTGTTAAAGCTTTGATCCGCCCTGGAAGTCCTCTCAAAAGTCTTTCCATCTTGCAGGAGTTCACGCATCTGTTCCACCGCCTCGGCGAAGGCAGGATTAAGCTTTGAGTAGTACCCAAGTAATCCCAGAAAAGAACGAAGTGACTTGAAATATGTAGGTGCGGGAGCCCTCTGTAGTGCTTGAATTGTAGACGTTTGAGGTAGTAGTCCATGGGCATTTACGACATGCCCGAGAAAAGTGAGCTCGCAGACGTCAAAGACGCAATAGTGATTCAATTTCAGATCTTCCGCTGACAAGTACATGACGAAGGTTACTGTCGTGTTCTACTTGCGAATGTCCGCAAACGATGATGTCATCTATGTACAGGAGAACTCCTTTGCAGCCTTGAAATATGACAGACATTATTTGTTGAAATGCTGAAGAAGCGGAGGCAAGCCCGAAGCGTACTCGCCTAAAACTGAAGAGTCCCTCGTGAGTAATAAATGCGGTTAAGTCCCTGCTATCTGGGTGTTGCGGAACTTGATGATATGCGGATGCTAGATCCAGTTTCGAGAATTTCATGGCGCCGGCTAAGGCGTTAAGCAGTTCCACGGTATGTGGTAGTGGGAAACAGTCCGCGATGACGGCTTTGTTGAGCTCACACGATCTTAACGGTAAGCAGCGTAACTCTCCGCTGACGGGCTTGACATGGGAACGTATCTTGAACGTAACTTGTTAATGTGAGGCTTGGAAAGGCCTAGAGTTCCATCCAAAAGGTGTCCAAAATCAGCTGGAATTACTGGCGGTACGGTGGACGTCGACGCAATAGCACTGAAGCAGGAGAGGCTCATGCCAACGAAATAACAGCGTCCAAGAAGTGCCGTGACATTGGATACTACATAGGAATTCAGACATCTTGAACGAGTTGCGTACTTGACCGGTGCCGAAAAACGTCCCTAAATGGGAATAGATTGTTTGAAGAAATCGTACAGGCTCACAGATGTCGGCTTCAGATGATGCAAGGATGAAAAATGCGCCTCGTGTATAGAAGACATAATCGTTGCTGAAGATCCCGTGTCGATGAGAAGACGGATGTCCCTGTCTGAGACAGACAGCGTAACGTAGATCCCAGTTTTCATGGAGCAGAAGTATCCAACTGTAAGGTAGTTTATACTTCGGAGTTGGCAAACGACTCGTGTGGTGTGACGGAACTTCATCAGTAAGTTCACGTGGATGTCCTGAAGAGCGGCAAACGCAACGGAAGTGCCCCATCTTGTTGCATGCGGAGCATCTCTGATTACGGGCTTTACATGATGGAGAATTCGCCAAGTGATCTCCAGAGCCACAGTGAAAAACACTGAGTTCGCGCTGTACAGCGTTTGCTGGAGCGATCGTCCCGTCGCTTCTGCGTAGGTTTCCTTGCAGGCTGTCTTGTGACTCGTTGAACTTCCTAGTGCTCACCCTCGACAGCAAATTCCCTTGATCCCTTTTGACTGTCGAAACTGCCGTGCAAGCATAACTGTGCGAGCCAATGTAAGCGTGCTGCCCTCTAGGAGGATGCGATCACGAACATGTGGTTTCGGTTCAACAATCTGATCGCGGATCATGGAATCAAGTGTTGCTCCGAAGTCACATGTACTGGCAAGTCTCGGAGTGCTAGGAAGTAGTCACCAACCGACTCACCGAGCTGCTGACGGCGCTGACGAAATTTGTGTCGCTCAGCGATAGGATTAACGATAGTAGTGCAGTGAGTATCGAAAGTCTTGACAGCAAGTTCCATCTCATCTACGGCGGTCTCGGATGGTGACTCCGTGGTTTTCTTTGTATAGCTGCATCTGAGTTGGTAGCAGACGTTTCAGAGGGGCGGTAGCAGGTCAGAAATCATCTGCCCTTCAGCGCCAAGGCAGTGATACAATATAGCCTTACGGCAGGTTGTAGACTCTTTGTCTAGGCCAGACGCTACCAAGTAATACCAAGTAATTCTGGAATGCCTTATTCCACGAAGGCCACGTCATCGTAGGCTTGCCCGGCTTCGGTAGAAAAAACGGTGATTGCGGTAATCCAGACATTGTAGACGGCGAACGGAAAATGTGCAGGAGAATTGCAGCAGAAAGTCAGTATGCAGGGAAGTTTTCCAATCAGCTCAAATTAGGTACCTGTGCTATCGTTGAAATTATGCATCCACCACCTTCCCTCATTATTCCGCACTTTATTCTCTTTCTCTTGCCAATGACGATAAGAGTAGTATAGGGGGGACCGCTATAAGGACATCCTTTTTCTAATCCAGTTCTAGCAATTTCTAATCCAACACAAGCCAGTTCTAATCCCTCTGGTTAGTGGCCCCACTTTGATTGGCAGGCCCCTTTTTGGCTCGCCCATTCATGCTGATTGGTTTGAGATGACCCCACTTCGATTTACAGGCCCCTTGTTTGGCTCCACCCCGTCACGCTGATTGGTTCAAAATGACCCCACTTTGATTGACAGGCCCCCATTTGGCTCCGCCCACTTCACGCAGATTGGCCCCTCCAAACCTACTGATTGCTGATTGATCCATCCACTTCGCGCTGATTGGCTCCTTCTAGGGCAGCTGATCGGCCAACCCAGTGACCCCGCTACAGCTCTATCTTAGACAAACAAAAGGAATACATTGCAACGTTTATTGAGTACATCATGGCTGTCTTGGAGAGATTGATTCCTTTGATGCTGGGCATGGTTCCTCGGAAGTGACGAATCATGTAGGTGTCTCTGGGACCGCGGCTAAGAAAAGTTTCATCCTCCGTGAGTTGACACATTCCACGCGCACTGGACGCTGACGTCCAGTGGTTGAAGGCACGTGCGTAGCGATCCACTAGCGTTCTTGTCCAGCTTAATGTTGGACCGCATAGGTACCACATACCAATCTGTGATAGTGAAGATATCACCAGGGCATTCAAGCGGGTAGGTGTGCTTATCCTTCTCGAGCTTCATGCGTCTTCAGTTGCAGGTGTCCAGCGCCAGCGTGCATAAGATGAGTGAGAAGAGAACGAGCTACCATATCCTTCCACTGGTCCAACTGACGCTACTCCTTCTCATCCTCTGCATTATCTGAGGAGAGAAAGAATGCCCAGCTAAATCACGCTATCTCCGTCATACACTCAAGCTTACCATATTCGCAGCTTCCGTATGGGTAGGAGTCGATGTCATTGTAGAGGTATCGTTTGTCGTCGTACGCCATCAGACTTCTTTTCACATTTCTGATGGTGTACATGCACTGTTTCTTTCCCACTATTGACACCTGTTCGTGCGATACGCTAGTGTGCTTGAACAGGGTATCGTGGTACGTATCATGGAGGAGGTGTTTGCGCACAATGTTCTTTTTGACCCCTTTAGCTCTTGCAATTTGTTTTCCCCCAGCTAGTTTGATGGAGTACATTTTGGCTTTCAAGCATATTACTTCCTCTATGGGTATGCTACCGGTTTCACTTTTGAATGCACCAAGCCTACCACGATTCCTCTCGCTGTACAGTGGATGACCCCGATCGGAGGAAGACAAGTCTAAATGGTCGTCGGCGATCACACGTAACTGATCTTCGTAATCCTTGCAGAACAGGCCGAGGATCAGAGAATCTATGTCAAAGTAGCAGGTAATCACCGGACAAGTGAGCTTGCTCAGCAGAGTTTCGTAGTAGAACGAGTACATCGTTAATTTACTCAGTTCTAAAATCGTGAAGCCAATCTGCAAGGGGAAATCACATCGCACTTTTCTTTTGCGCATTTCGTACATGACACAATCGGGGGACAAAATTTCCATTCGCACTACCGCCACTCCGAGGCGCGACTTGTCCGACTCGCCCGACTCCCGAGGCGACTCGCCGTCTCCTCATCGAAGGCTACTTGAATATCCCTCATGTTAAATTTATTTAAAAGCGTTCTTCCGAAGACCGCATTATTTGAGATTTTGTAGAAATTTTTTTCAAACGTCGTGCCTGAGGCAACGCGCCTGGCAACATTGTCCTCAATGTAGGGACGCAGGAATGGTGCCCGACGAAATTTTAGGATTCGGTGAATTTTTGTCACCCTCATGCCCAATCTGCAGTAGAGTGCGAGCAGCGCGTAATGAACGACGTACTCGACCTTGTCCTTGCACGTCAGCAACAGCTTTTTGCTGTTGGCTGGCTGATACATTAATTCTTCGAGAAGACCTCGCTGGAACGGCGAGAGCCATTCCTCCGGGACCACAGCCTTCTCGGGAGCCAGGGGGAAGTACCGCGTTAGAGCGTGGATAGATTTTGGATACTCCAAGTCGCACACATACACGTACCCCACCTCCGAATCCGTGGGGTGACGCATAAAATCCACAGAGCTAAAATCCTCGACCCACTTGAAATCGCCTACGGGGAGGTGCTTTACCATACTGAATCCGTAAAGATTGTTGCAATCTATGTATGATATGTACACCTCCTCTTTTTCGGGATCATAGCCACTACATAGAGGGTTGTTAGCCCGCAAATGACGCCTGCTCGCCTGACAGAGCCCGCCCCTAACACCCGACTCGATGGTTCTGTACATGTCCTCATCGATGATTAACTCGAATTTTGCCTGCGTGTAATTTAGAGCACATTGCCACGAATAGGATGCCAGAGAAACACAATGAAGCAATTCTAATCCACGCGCGTCGTAGCACAGTCGTCGAAAGTGCTGCATTACATCAGCATGTAATAGGGCATCCGTTTTCAGGTACAGTGCATTATAATCCATCAGATTCGAGCATCCAAAATGTTCAAATACTTCCAGCGCATACTGGTAGTCTTCCTCGCTTATATCCTCCCCAGTGAGATCATTTCGGAAGGCAGATTTTGCCGGCAGAGCCAATTCGTCGTACACCGCAAAAGAATTAACGTGGCTGTATGGGAATACACCTTTACGAAGCAGAATTTCGTAGTCGTTTCCAAATACCTGCTTCAGGCACTGGAACGCCTCTGTGCCCCCCATGGATTTGATGGTTTCCACGAGCTCTCCCAGCGACGAATTTAGGTACTGCATGGTATCTCTGAATAGGAAGGTGCCAATTTCGAACGATCGAATTTTTTCCATGGAACTGGCAACGATGAAGGGAAGTCGCTTCCACCCGAGAAGGTGAAATTCCCGCAGCAGTCCAGCCAAATCGTAGGCCAGATTGTGCACCATGATCGGTAATTTTTCTCTCGTCGTGCACGCCACGTTACAGGGGCTGCACAGCGTCGCAATGTAATTTGTGTCCCCGGTAGTACATCACTTGGAATGGTCGTGATGACGGACACGGGGTAGATCTCGCGTGAACTCCCGTTTACAGTACGCGCAATGGGTGGCAGCTCTGTGCTCGGCCCGTTGCTCATCATTCAGCACCATTGTGGCAGGGCAGGCATTCAGGGCAACCATCTCGTCCCGCATTTCCATCAAAGCCTTCACGCACTGCCTCGCGGAATCTTCACCGTGGTGCGTCCTGACGCGCATCACCTTCGAGTCGTGGGTGCGCACGAGCACGGCACAGAAGCTAGAGGTGACGTGACGCTGCATGCCAACACCACTGGGCGCGAGTACGCTCTCCGTGTCCAACGCGACGACGTAGTTGTACTGCTGCTTGTACTGTATTTTATTAAATTCTACCAAATTTTTGACAGGTTCGCAAAATTCCAATAAGATTTCGTTCACGTCCGCGCACAGGCGACGATGTTTCGCCATGCTCTTTTCCTCGTTAAAAGAGCGCGTGCAACGTTCGCATACGAAACACCTATTGTCTCTCATCAGTAATCGTTCGAGGGACTTGATTCCAAAAAAATGTTCATCTATATAGCCAATAAGTGAATTTTCTTTTCACACTCGAGTTTTGGGGGTCGCGACACGTGCACTCCCTGATCGACGTACTCGTACACGTAAACAGATATCTTGTTTTTGTCTTCGAATTCGTCCAGATCAGAAAATGAAACGGGGAAGTGGCTTGGCCACCAGTAATCTACTGCATAATTTTCACATTTTTTCCACGAATTCCTTTCCTGTGGGTGCAGGAGAGCGAGCGTATTGTATTTAAAACATTCGCCCTCCTTGCGTGCTGGTAAATGGATATTCGTTAACACGTTCCTGTCGTTTAGCCAGATTCGTGGGAAGTACCCCATTGCACCCGAATTTTTTAGTTTTCACAACAGAAATACACATTGGAACTTTTTGGACGTCAGTGGATACAAACCCACTACCCTCGCGCTGGTAATTTTCAATGCGCACGGTGGACTCCTGAATCACATCCATCAAAGTATTTGCGATAGCTCCGTCGCTGTGGACTTCGCGAGCAAGCGCCATAAAATGAGCTATGTGCGCGGTTACATCACCTCGATTTTCTTTCATCATTAGAACGTCAGAACAAATGCAAAACCTAAAGGGTATTCTTTGCGCTCGCAAAATAGCAATTATATTGTGGAGGTGGTTCATTAAATATTGTCGCAAGTCCTCTACTCCCTGATCGTGAACAGATGCCAGTAGCACAAACGCTTTGACGATACCTCGAAATGCGCTATCAGTTTGAAAGAAAGGCAGGAAGGAAATGTCCACATAGGGATGCGATCGCTCGACGTGAGCATGCAATGTGGCAGGTGAAATGTCTGGAGAAGATGGTGAATTCTCTTCCAATGGCTCATCATCCCCGATATCATGAGGATCAAAAAAGCAGAACACGCATCTAGGCACTGAAAAAAAGAAGAAACACTAAGAAAACGTGCACCACAAAGCGTGGATGAAAAATACTCACTCTTGAAGCGAGCTCCGCACACTCCGGAAGTGACGCGAAGACTGCTGCCTCTTTACACATCCTCCCCATTTATATAGCGGCGACCTCGCTGCATGCCCCAACATGCACGGGTGCGGCGAGTCGTCATAGCTTAAAAATAACCTGCTCTGCATGTTCAAGGTCGCAGCTTGCCCTTGGCTTCACGTAATGCTCCGTCCGCATACACCATTGCCGTACCTGAGCGCAAAGTTCGCTCTCATCACATGTCATTCCGATATGCAAGTTGCTTTCATGAGCAGGCACACAACCATCCCTTTTTGTTCACAGTGGCTGTGGAATTTCAATAATATTACTTAAAAGAAACAAATTGCAGTGAAATGCAGATTCATCTCAGACAGGAATTTCTACCCTCAGCGTTAAACCCTCAGATACCAGCATTTCTGCTCAAATAGCAAAATAGCTATGACCTCAAAAATTGAACACATGCTAACAAACTACCATCAACTGCTATCAGATAATTATTGCATAATGCTAAATACTCAATTGCATTGCCCCTAAGTAAAGAAAGCGCAGGACAAGGGTACACAAATTCACTTAAGCGATGAGGGAAAAGGCTTAAAACCTCAGGAATAAGCGCAGAGTCACCACACATCGCTACGCAGCTAACACAAGATAACAACAAGATACTAGCGGCGGGTAAGATTGTAACACTGCTAAACAAGCCCCAACATGCCATGATGACGTCACAAACCAGGAAAAAAGCACACACAGCAGCTCAGGAATGCACAAGGAGAGGTGCTTTATTGGAATCTCTACTCCTGGTTCAGACTGCTCAAATACCCATAACTGCAAGATTAAGCACTGCTTACTTCATCGAGCACCCAACAAAATCAAACAAACAACCCCACTTCCACTGACAGAACACTATTCAGCTTTTACGCAGGAGGCTTTCTTCTACATAAAAGTGGAGAAAATAAGAAAAGAGCAGCGAAAAATTACACGCACTTTTGCTCGCATAGCTATAAGAGAAAAAATAAATAAAATAAAATAACGACGCACACGCTAATAAACTGTGACAAAGACACCCATTTCTGCTATCAGATAATTATTGCATAATGCCACATACAGTTGCATTGTCCCTGCGTGAAGAAACCACAGGGCAAGGGTACACAAATTCACTTAAACGATGAGGGAAAAGGCTTAAGACCTCAGGAATAATCGCAGAGTCACCACACATCGCTACGCAGTTAACAAAAGATAACAACAAGATACTAGCGGCGGGTAAAATTGTAACACTGCTAAACAAGCCCCAACATGCCATGATGACGTCACAAACCAGGAAAAAAGCACACGCACGCGCACACAGCAGCTCAGGAATGCACAAGGAGAGGTGCTTTATTGGAATCTCTACTCCAGGCTCAGACTGCTCAAATACCCATAACTGCAAGATTAAGCACTGCTTACTTCATCGAGCACCCAACAAAATCTAACAAACAAACAAACAAAAACAAACAAACCCACTTTCCGTGATAGAACACTATTCAGCTTTACCAAGTGATTTTCTTCTGCTTTAGCAGTCAAAGAAGAAAAGAGCAATGAAAAATTACACGTACTTTTGCCTGAATAGCTATAACTGCAAAAAAAAAAAATAACGAGGCACATGTTAATAAACGGGGAAAAAGGCACTCATTTCTGCTCTCAGATTATTATTGCATAATGCTACATACACAGGCGCGTTGTCCCTGTGAAAAGAAAAAGAGAGCACAGGACAAGGGTACACAAATCGAATTGGGAAAATCACTTCTACTCGCGCAGCATAATACGATATACGCTGTTTTTTTTTTTTACGGGTGAAAATTACAATAAGAAGCCACCTGCTATGCAAGTGCAACAACCCTTATTTTTAAACCAACACTTCATGCAATACCACATAATTTTATCACTCGAGTCACACGAAAAGGCATACACAATGTACTTACTGGTTAAGTGGGGTCACAGTTGCACACACACACACACACACACACACACAACACAGACACAACGAGCGACAGTGAAAAATAAGAAATTACACGCACTTCTGCTCGAATAGCAAAGTGTCAAGCATGACAAAACAGATTTTCTAGCACCAGAAAATTATTAAACAGAATAACACAATATTCGCAAAAATTAAGCTTGTGTGGCAAACACACAACCTGAGGAACACACCTATTCACATCTGCTTTCTGAATTTGTTATACAGGCGTGAGCGATTCGATAAGAATAAAGCACGCTGCTTGGAGAAAGCATATATCATGTGTAACGCAGTCTACTCTATTGAAAATGCGATAAACCTTATTTTTCAAAAAAAAAAATCACAGTCGGCATAATATACGGCAATATCGGCAATATCACTGAAGTCAAACACAATGGACTTACTTGTCAAGTGGGGACCGAGCTGCACAAACGCGCACGCACACTCACACATTTTTAGTGCCTCACAACGAGCAAAAACCCAAGGTCTATTCACAGCCACATAAATTCATATTATTCCTCACGTCAATAATCATCCAATCATCGTCAAAACGGGGAACACGCATATGCCAATGCGAAACAATAGGCCTTCCCGCCGGATGTAATACGATATCGCCAGTCGACCGTCCCAAAGCAAAAAAGAAACACAGCATCTCAGGAATGCATGTTGCCTATACATCGTGCAGAACAGCGTGCAGCAATTATAACACAAAATGAGATTCATTTCCTTGTACTTTTGTTTTGCTTGCATATAAATATAGTGAAAAAGGAGAACAGCATTCGCTACACCCTGTAGCTCTTATCATTTTTAAACAAACCAGTTTTCATATGTTCATAACCACACTACCATTCACTAAATAGGGGAGTCACTAATGATTCAAATAAGATAAAATATCATTCCATCATCATTGATTGCAAACTTCACGCAAGAATAAGCAACTGCTGCGTGTCGTATTTTTCTTATAAGAAACACCAAATGGACTCAATCTCGCCCTGTTAAATACCAACAGCAACTATTTTTTTTTGTATTTTGTATTTATTTTTGTCCCTTCCAGCAGCTCATTACTTTGTGCGAGTCATCAAAAATTAAAAATTTCTGATCTGCTGATAAAACAGTGTACGGGGAAACGATAACGGAGCGCGCGTCATTGCGTCAAGCGTGTCCTAACTGCGTGAACGGGCCCAATGCAGCTCTCGTGGGGGGGCAAGTGTCATGCTTGACACTTTGCTATTCGAGCAGAAGTGCGTGTAATTTCTTATTTTTCACTGTCGCTCGTTGTGTCTGTGTTGTGTGTGTGTGTGTGTGTGTGTGTGCAACTGTGACCCCACTTAACCAGTAAGTACATTGTGTATGCCTTTTCGTGTGACTCGAGTGATAAAATTATGTGGTATTGCATGAAGTGTTGGTTTAAAAATAAGGGTTGTTGCACTTGCATAGCAGGTGGCTTCTTATTGTAATTTTCACCCGTAAAAAAAAAAAAACAGCGTATATCGTATTATGCTGCGCGAGTAGAAGTGATTTTCCCAATTCGATTTGTGTACCCTTGTCCTGTGCTCTCTTTTTCTTTTCACAGGGACAACGCGCCTGTGTATGTAGCATTATGCAATAATAATCTGAGAGCAGAAATGAGTGCCTTTTTCCCCGTTTATTAACATGTGCCTCGTTATTTTTTTTTTTTTTGCAGTTATAGCTATTCAGGCAAAAGTACGTGTAATTTTTCATTGCTCTTTTCTTCTTTGACTGCTAAAGCAGAAGAAAATCACTTGGTAAAGCTGAATAGTGTTCTATCACGGAAAGTGGGTTTGTTTGTTTTTGTTTGTTTGTTTGTTAGATTTTGTTGGGTGCTCGATGAAGTAAGCAGTGCTTAATCTTGCAGTTATGGGTATTTGAGCAGTCTGAGCCTGGAGTAGAGATTCCAATAAAGCACCTCTCCTTGTGCATTCCTGAGCTGCTGTGTGCGCGTGCGTGTGCTTTTTTCCTGGTTTGTGACGTCATCATGGCATGTTGGGGCTTGTTTAGCAGTGTTACAATTTTACCCGCCGCTAGTATCTTGTTGTTATCTTTTGTTAACTGCGTAGCGATGTGTGGTGACTCTGCGATTATTCCTGAGGTCTTAAGCCTTTTCCCTCATCGTTTAAGTGAATTTGTGTACCCTTGCCCTGTGGTTTCTTTACGCAGGGACAATGCAACTGTATGTGGCATTATGCAATAATTATCTGATAGCAGAAATGGGTGTCTTTGTCACAGTTTATTAGCGTGTGCGTCGTTATTTTATTTTATTTATTTTTTCTCTTATAGCTATGCGAGCAAAAGTGCGTGTAATTTTTCGCTGCTCTTTTCTTATTTTCTCCACTTTTATGTAGAAGAAAGCCTCCTGCGTAAAAGCTGAATAGTGTTCTGTCAGTGGAAGTGGGGTTGTTTGTTTGATTTTGTGGGTGCTCGATGAAGTAAGCAGTGCTTAATCTTGCAGTTATGGGTATTTGAGCAGTCTGAGCCAGGAGTAGAGATTCCAATAAAGCACCTCTCCTTGTGCATTCCTGAGCTGCTGTGTGTGCTTTTTTCCTGGTTTGTGACGTCATCATGGCATGTTGGGGCTTGTTTAGCAGTGTTACAATCTTACCCGCCGCTAGTATCTTGTTGTTATCTTGTGTTAGCTGCGTAGCGATGTGTGGTGACTCTGCGCTTATTCCTGAGGTTTTAAGCCTTTTCCCTCATCGCTTAAGTGAATTTGTGTACCCTTGTCCTGCGCTTTCTTTACTTAGGGGCAAGGCAATTGAGTATTTAGCATTATGCAATAATTATCTGATAGCAGTTGATGGTAGTTTGTTAGCATGTGTTCAATTTTTGAGGTCATAGCTATTTTGCTATTTGAGCAGAAATGCTGGTATCTGAGGGTTTAACGCTGAGGGTAGAAATTCCTGTCTGAGATGAATCTGCATTTCACTGCAATTTGTTTCTTTTAAGTAATATTATTGAAATTTAACAGCCACTGTGAACAAAAAGGGATGGTTGTGTGCCTGCTCATGAAAGCAACTTGCATATCGGAATGACATCTGATGAGAGCGAACTTTGCGCTCAGGTACGGCAATGGTGTAGGCGGACGGATCATTACGTGAAGCCAAGGGCAAGCTGCGACCTTGAACATGCAGAGCAGGTTATTTTTAGGCTATGACGACTCGCCGCACCAGTGCATGTTGGGGCATGCAGCGAGGTCGCCGCTATATAAATGGGGAGGATGTGTAAAGAGGCAGCAGTCTTCGCGTCACTTCGGGAGTGTGCGGAGAGTCAGTATTTTTCATCCACGCTTTGTGGTGCACGTTTTCTTAGTGTTTCTTCTTTTTTTCAGTGCCTAGATGCGTGTTCTGCTTTTTTGATCCTCATGATATCGGGGATGATGAGCCATTGGAAGAGAATTCACCATCTTCTCCAGACATTTCACCTGCCACATTGCATGCTCACGTCGAGCGATCGCATCCCTATGTGGACATTTCCTTCCTGCCTTTCTTTCAAACTGATAGCGCATTTCGAGGTATCGTCAAAGAGTTTGTACTATTGGCATCTGTTCACGATCAGGGAGTAGAGGACTTGCGACAATATTTAATGAACCACCTCCACAATATAATTGCTATTTTGCGAGCGCAAAGAATACCCTTTAGGTTTTGCATTTGTTCTGACGTTCTAATGATGAAAGAAAATCGAGGGTTATATAACCGCGCACATAGCTCATTTTATGGCGCTTGCTCGCGAAGTCCACAGCGACGGAGCTATCGCAAATACTTTGATGGATGTGATTCAGGAGTCCACCGGGCGCATTGAAAATTACCAGCGCGAGGGTAGTGGGTTTGTATCCACTGACGTCCAAAAAGTTCAAATGTGTATTTCTACTGTGAAAACTAAAAAAATCGGGTGCAATGGGGTACTTCCCACGAATCTGGCTAAACGCAGGAACGTGTTAACGAATATCTATTTACCAGAACGCAAGGAGGGCGAATGTTTTAAATACAATACGCTCACTCTCCTGCACCCACAGGAAAGGAATTCGTGGAAAAAATGTGAAAATTATGCAGTAGATTACTGGTGGCCAAGCCACTTCCCCGTTTCATTTTCTGATCTGGACGAATTCGAAGACAAAAACAAGATATCCGTTTACGTGTACGAGTACGTCGATCAGGGAGTGCACGTGTCGCGACCCCCAAAACTCGAGTGTGAAAAGAAAATTCACTTATTGGCTATATAGATGAACATTTTTTTGGAATCAAGTCCCTCGAACGATTACTAATGAGAGACAATAGGTGTTTCTATGCGAACGTTGCACGCGCTCTTCTAACGAGGAAAAGAGCATGGCGAAACATCGTCGCCTGTGCGCGGACGTGAACGAAATCTTATTGGAATTTTGCGAACCTGGCAAAAATTTTGTAGAATTTAATAAAATACAGTACAAGCAGCAGTACAACTACGTCGTCGCGTTGGACACGGATAGCGTACTCGCGCCCAGTGGTGTTAGCATGCAGCGTCACGTCACCTCTAGCTTCTGTGCCGTGCTCGTGCGCACCCACGACTCGAAGGTGATGTGCGTCAGGACGCACCACGGTGAAGATTCCGCGAGGCAGTGCGTGAAGGCTTTGATGGAAATGCGGGACGAGATGGTTGCCCTGAATGCCTGCCCTGCCACAATGGTGCTGAATGATGAGCAACGGGCCGATCACAGAGCTGCCACCCATTGCGCATACTGTAAACGGGAGTTCACGCGAGATCTACCCCGTGTCCGTCATCACGACCATTCCAAGCGATGTACTACCGGGGACACAAATTACATTGCGACGCTGTGCAGCCCCTGTAACGTGGCGTGCACGACGAGAGAAAAATTACCGATCATGGTGCACAATCTGGCCTACGATTTGGCCGGACTTCTGCGGGAATTTCACCTTTTCGGGTGGAAGCGAGCTCCCTTCATCGTTGCCAGTTCCATGGAAAAAATTCGATGGTTCGAAATTGGCACCTTCCTATTCAGAGATACCATGCAGTACCTAAATTCGTCGCTGGGAGAGCTCGTGGAAACCGTCAAATCCATGGGGGGCGCAGAGGCGTTCCAGTGCCTGAAGCAGGTATTTGGAAAGGACTACGAAATTCTGCTTCGTAAAGGTGTATTCCCATACATCCACGTTAATTCTTTTGCGGTGTACGACGAATTGGCTCTGCCGGCAAAATCTGCCGTCCGAAATGATCTCACTGGGGAGGATATAAGCGAGGAAGACTACCAGTATGCGCTGCAAGTATTTGAACATTTTGGATGCTCGAATCTGAGGGATTATAATACACTGTACCTGAAAACGGATGCCCTATTACATGCTGATGTAATGCACCACTTTCGACGACTGTGCTACGACGCGCGTGGATTAGAATTGCTTCATTGTGTTTCTCTGGCATCCTATTCGTGGCAATGTGCTCTCAATTACACGCAGGCAAAATTGGAGTTAATCATCGACGAGGACATGTACAGAACCATCGAGTCGGGTGTTAGGGGCGGGCTCTGTCAGGCGAGCAGGCGTCATTTGCGGGCTAACAACCCTCTATGTAGTGGCTATGATCCCGAAAAAGAGGAGGTGTACATATCATACATAGATTCCAACAATCTTTACGGATTCAGTATGGTAAAGCACCTCCCCGTCGGCGATTTTGCGTGGGTCGAGGATTTTAGCTCTGTGGATTTTATGCGTCACCCCACGGATTCGGAGGTGGGGTACGTGTATGTGTGCGACTTGGAGTATCCAAAATCTATCCACGCTCTAACGCGGTACTTCCCCCTGGCTCCCGAAAAGGCTGTGGTCCCGGAGTCCAGCGAGGTCTTCTCGAAGAATTAATGTATCAGCCAGCTAACAGCAAAAAGCTGTTGCTGACGTGCAAGGACAAGGTCGAGTACGTCGTTCATTACGCACTGCTCGCACTCTACTGTAGATTGGGCATGAGGGTGACAAAAATTCACCGAATCCTAAAATTTCGTCAGGCATCATTCCTGCGTCCCTACATTGAGGACAATGTTGCCAGACGCGTTGCCTCAGGCACGACGTTTGAAAAAAATTTCTACAAAATCTCAAATAATGCGGTCTTCGGAAGAACGCTTTTAAATAAATTTAACATGAGGGATATTCGAGTAGCCTTCGATGAGGAGATGGCGAGTCGCCTCGGGAGTCGGGCAGAATGCGTGCGAATGGAAATTTTGTCCCCCGATTGTGTCATGTACGAAATGCGCAAAAGAAAAGTGCGATGTGATTTCCCCTTGCAGATTGGCTTCACGATTTTAGAACTGAGTAAATTAACGATGTACTCGTTCTACTACGAAACTCTGCTGAGCAAGCTCACTTGTCCGGTGATTACCTGCTACTTTGACACGGATTCTCTGATCCTCGGCCTATTCTGCAAGGATTACGAAGATCAGTTCGTGTGATCGCTGACGACCATTTCGACTTGTCTTCCTTCGATCGGGGTCATCCACCGTACAGCGAGAGGAATCGTGGTAGGCTTGGTGCATTCAAAAGTGAAACCGGTAGCATACCCATAGAGGAAGTAATATGCTTGAAAGCCAAAATGAACTCCATCAAACTAGCTGGGAGAAAACAAATTGCAAGAGCTAAAGGGGTCAAAAAGAACGTTGAGCGCAAACACCTCCTCCATGATACGTACCACGATACCCTGTTCAAGCACACTAACGTATCGCACAAACAGGTGTCAATAGTGGGAAAGAAACAGTGCATGTACACCATCAGAAATGTGAAAAGAAGTCTGATGGCGTATGACGACAAACGATACCGCTACAATGACATCGACTCCTACCCATACGGAAGCTGCGAATATGGTAAGCTTGAGTGTATGACAGAGATAGCGTGATTTAACTGGGCATTCTTTCTCTCCTCAGATAATGAAGAGGATGAGAAGGAGTAGCGTCAGTTGGACCAGTGGAAGGATATGGTAGCTCGTTCTCTTCTCGCTCGTCTCATGCACGCTGGCGCTGGACACCTGCAACTGAAGACGCATGAAGCTCGAAAAGGATAAGCACACCTACCCGCTTGAATGCCCTGGTGATATCTTTACTATCACAGATTGGTATGTGGTACCTATGCGGTCCAACATTAAGCTGGACAAGAACGCTAGTGGATCGCTACGCACGTGCCTTCAACCACTGGACGTAAGCGTCCAGTGCGCATGGAATGTGTCAACTCACGGAGGATGAAACTTTTCTTAGCCGCTGTCCCAGAGACACCTACATGATTCGTCACTTCCGAGGAACCATGCCCAGCATCAAAGGAATCAATCTCTCCAAGACAGCCATGATGTACTCAATAAACGTTGCAATGTATTCCTTTTGTTTGTCTAAGATAGAGCTGTAGCGGGGTCACTGGGTTGGCCGATCAGCTGTCCTAGAAGGAGCCAATCAGCGCGAAGTGGATGGATCAATCAGCAATCAGTAGGTTTGGAGGGGCCAATCTGCGTGAAGTGGGCGGAGCCAAAAGGGGACCTGTCAATCAAAGTGGGGTCATTTTGAACCAATCAGCGTGAAGGGGTGGAGCCAAACAAGGGGCCTGTAAATCGAAGTGGGGTCATCTCAAACCAATCAGCATGAATGGGCGAGCCAAAAAGGGGCCTGTCAATCAAAGTGGGGCCACTAACCAGAGGGATTAGAACTGGCTTGTGTTGGATTAGAAATTGCTAGAACTGGATTAGAAAAAGGATGTCGTTATAGCGGTCCCCCCATACTACTGATGAGCATGCCCAAAGCTCACACGCGCGGCATGTGGCGGCATTGCCAGCGCTATCACATCAAGGCGCGAATAATAAATAGCCTTGCCTCGGTCGGCCCGAGCTCTCGCTCTGACCTGACAATTCCACCGCCATGTTGTTGCCTGGACTCGTTAGTGTTCAGTAGCACTACAGTGGTGACCCGAACAATACCTTGGACAATACCTGACGGACCTGGACATGGCGGTCGTCAATTCCTCCGGCTTCTCGGAACTGCCCGCTCCGCCTGTTCCCCAGGCCAGCTTCGAAAGCTCCGCCGCTTCTTGCCGGTAGCACCGTTCCTGACCCGCCCGATTCCCACGCCTTGTCTCAGCAGGTTCGTCACCTTACCCAGCTGGTCGCAAACCTTTTATGCCTACCAAGATCATCAACTTCCTGCCGCGCTGACCATCGCGCAGATTCCCCATCGGTACGTAGAACGCGTTCCTGCTCCCGAACCTCCAGCAGACTTTGTCGCTACCACCACCGTTTCGGCAACAATGCACAACGCTGCCTCCTACCTTGCTCGTGGTCGCGACAGCCGAAAACCCTTTCCACGACAAGCGCGCCCGAGCCCACCAGCAGCCGCCTTTTCCACATCATTGACCGTACCACCGGGATGCGCTTCCTCGTTGATACGGGCGCGGAAGTAAGCGTCATACCCGCCGACAAATTTTCACACCGACCCCGACAGCAATGCTTCAGCCTAAGAGCCGCCACCGCCTCTACCATACCCGTTTAGGGCCAACGGTCTCTAACCCTCAACATCGGGCTCCGAAGAGATTTTAGATGGCTTTTTCTTGTTGCCGACGTCACCCAAGCAATCCTCGGAGCAGATTTTCTCAACAATTTCAAGCTGCTCGTCGACGTCAACGGCAGGCGCCTAATTGATCGCTCAACATCCCTGTCAGTCTGCGGCCTTAACCTCCCTGCACCACCATCCCGCGTACTATCTTGCACTGCGCCGGACGTCGCCTTCCCCTCTACCCTGAAGGATTTCCCTGCGTTGACTCAACCACCCGACTGGACGAAACCCGTACAACACGACGTTGTTCACCACGTCTCCACCCGTGGCCCACCAGTTCACTTCCTCCCGCGGCGCCTCGCACCCGAAAAGTTCCGCGTGGCAAAGGCAGAATTTGACGACATGCTTGAACTTGGTATCATCAGGCCATCATCCAGTACGTGGGCTTCGCCGCGGCACATGGTGCCAAAGAAAACCGGAAACTGGCGCCCGTGCGGCGACTATCGCGCATTGAACAAAGCAGCCATCCCCGACAGCTATCCCATCCCGCACATCTGGGACTTCTCAGCTCATCTCGAAGGCGCCAACACGTTCTCAAGAATAGATCTCGTCCGCGCTTATTATCAGATTCTTATAGCAGAGGAGGAGATACCAAAAACCGCCATCACAACCCCATTTGGCCTGTTTGAGTTCCTTCGAATGCCCTTTGGCTTGCGGAACGCTGCCCAGACTTTTCAGAGGTTCATCGACAACATCATTCGCGGATTACCATTCGTCTACGCATACGTGGATGACCTCCTCGTAGCAAGGCGCTCCCCAACAGAGCACGAACAACATCTTCGGGCGCTCTTTCCCCGCTTGCAACACAGCAGCATCATTATCAACGCCGCTAAGAGCGAACTCGGAGTCTGAGAACTCGACTTCCTTGGCCACCATGTCAACAGCCAGGGCATCATGCCTTTACCATCCCAAGTCGCTGCCATTCAAGACTTCCCGCAGCCCGCTTCCGTGAAAAAACTACGACAATTCTTGGGGCTGGTGAATTTTTATAGACGCTTTGTGCCATCATGCGCAGCCAAACTGAGTCCCCTCGAAGCTCTGCTCGCCACCAAGCGCTCGAACACTCTGTGCTGGTTTGAACCCCTGAAGCGACAGCTGCCTTCCAGGCAATCAAACAGGAAATCGCTTCGTCGTCCCTTCTATTCCCCCCCTCCATCCTTAACACGACGCCCCAACCTCCATCATGGTCGATGCATCCAGCACAGCTGTCAGCGCTGTCCTCCAACAACGTGTCTCTGGTGCTTGGCGCCCTCTAGCATTCTTTTCACGCAAGATGAAGCCCCAGGAGACTCGCTACAGTGCCTTCGGTCGCGTGCTCCTGGCCATATATCTCACCGTCAAGCACTTTCGCCATTTCTTGGAGGGCCGACAATACACTGTATTCGCCGATCATAAGCCCCTCGTCTGCGCATTTTCTTCATGCAGCACAAGCTACACCCCTCGTGACCCGCCACCTCGCATTCATCTCGGAGTTCACCAGAGACGTTCAGCACATTAGTGGTGCAGATAATATGGTGGCGGACGCTCTCAGTCTTGTCAACTTCATTGGGACAACCTGTCAGTCTTCACTCCTCGACGCACTGGCCCAGGCCCAATCATCCGATCAAGAACTCGCATCTTTCAGAAGTGACCCGTCGTCTTCCTTAACCATAGAGGATGTCGACCTGCCAGGCGCTACACATCCTGTCGCGTGCGGCACGTCACAAGGTAAAACCCGCCCATTTGTTCTGGCGGCACTTCGACGAGAAGTCTTCTCGAGCTATCATTCATTATCCCATCCTGGCATACGCGCAACTCAAGAACTCACTTCTCGGCGCTACGTCTGGCCCTTCATGAACAAGGACATAAAGCGCTGGGTTCAAGCCTGCATTCCGTGTCAGCGGACTCAGGTTCACAGGCACACCAGCCTTCATCCTTCTCAGTTCCCCGCGGCAGACAGCCGCTTCGCTCACGTCCACATCGACTTGGTGGGACCACTCCCACTATCATCCGGCTATCGTCACATCTTCACCATCATTGACCGCTTCACCCGTTGGCCTGAGGCTGTACCGGTACTCGACGCCACTGCATCCGCAGTTGCAGCCGCCCTCTTGATCACCTGGGTGTCGCGCTTCGGTGTACCCTCTATCATCACGTCAGACCGAGGTCCCCAGTTCGGGTACGCCCTCTTCTCTAGACTCGTCAACACACTGGGCTGCAAGCGGATTTGAACGACTGCCTACCACCCGGCGTCAAACGGCCTCGTTGAGCGCTTACACAGACAGCTCAAGGTTGCCCTCCGGGCTGCTCCTGAAACACCCTGGCCGGAAGTCATACCGCTCGCGCTCCTGGGGATCCGTTCCACCTTCAGAGCTGACATGGGCTGCGCCGTCGCCGAGATGGTATACTGCACGTCCCTACGCCTCCCCGGAGATCTCATTTGCCCGTTGCCAGGCAGCACTGCTCTCTCACCAGCTGACTACGTTTCGCGGCTCCGCCGTACTATGGCCGCCCTTCGTCCAGCAACATCTCGGCCCTCGCGTGTGCCCTCGGCCTTCCAGCATCCCGACCTTGCCTCCTGCACACACGTCTTTGTGCGCTGTTACGCTGTACGGAAGCCCCTGTAACCGCCCTACATAGACCCTCACCTCGTGCTGCGCCGTTCACCCAACTTTTCCACCACTCAGCTGAACGGCCCCGAGGATATTGTTGCCTTAGAAAGGCTTAAGACGGCATACGTCGACGCTGTACCACCGTTGCCACCCTCCTTCTCCGTGGAGCTACTCCACGACTCACACCCCACGGCAAGCTGTCCGCTCATTACTTCGGCTGCTCTTCCCCCACCGTCTCCCCGACTCAGACCGCCCCGACAAGTCACTTGGGCTCCCAAGCTCGTTTCTATTCGCCTCTTCCAGCGCTTGGCTACGGGGGAAGGCCCTGTGGCGGCATTGCTAGCGCCATCACACTGAGGCGCGAATAATAAATAGTCTTGCCTCGGTCAGCCCGAGCTCTCGCTCTGACCTGGCAATTCCACCGCCATGTTGTTGCCTGGTCTCGTTAGTGTTCAGTAGCACTACAGGCATATCACAGTGCTCATATCTTTCGAAAGTCAGTTCCACATGGTTCATTAGTTTATCAAACTGAACAGATGGGACGCATAATAGGGAGCCCAAAAAAAAGGCAAACAATATTGAAGAAACACATGGTATGCTGTTCCCCTGTTCAAATACCGTTTTCTGCGTTTCACCAATCGTGGCGATTTCCTGGGGATCTCAAGAGTTATCCTTCCTGCGATTTCATCCACATTTTCTAAAAGAGAGCGTCTCATAATTACACAGAGTGGTCGTGCCACTTTCCCCGGAACGGTGCTTTCATAAAACGAAATTGCAACAATGCAACAGAAACCGAAACAAACGTCGTCATCATGTCGCGCTCTGATAAATATTATACAGCGTTATATAATTTGAGAGAAGCGATATTTAAATCCTTGCGTAAGGCCCAAGATCAGCAGGAAATGATATTCAAAAATTACCTGTCAGATACACTCACCCTACACTACATGTCGCTGGTTTTAAGGTGGTGATGACCGTCTGTCTGATAAACGCGAAGCACGTTGTTTCTGTGTGATGAATTGCCTTTTTCAGCAAAACCTTTCTGGCCCGCACTAGATGTTTTAAAGGGAGTATTAAACTTCCCGAACCCCCACTTTTTTTTTTTTTTTGCTGGAAACTGTTCTTCCAGCCGCGAAACTAATATAGCAATATTTTTTTTTCGGGCGAAATCGCTCCAGTCTGTGAAAACCGCGCGCATGATGTGTCTCTTCCGCATTTCTAATCTCCCGCACGCGTTCTCCTGTACATTGGGTAACTGTACGGACTGTTTTCTGGTCCACGTTACGTCACCGCTGTTGCGCAATGCCAAGTAATGCTCCCCATAGGCAGCTGTGAGCCCGTTGGCGTTGCCGCAAGCCAGTCGCATCTAGAAGGTCACAAGGTCTCGTCTCTGGTCGCGTCTGAGGGCTGAAGCATTACGTTTCTGTTGGTTGCTTGCGTTCGGACAACACGATATAATGAACATATTTTTTGTATGAATCATTTGCTGCACTTGCGCTGGCAGGTGTGAGGTGTACTTTTTCAACGAATGTAATCGTCTTCTGCTCGGCTGCCGTTCACAACAAGGAACCCAAGCATCTTCGTGGCTGTGAGATTGACAAGTTACATGGGCCTCCTGCGATTCACCGCAAAGTTGTATTGGTCGCATCGCCGTCACCAATGGAAAGTGGCCTGGACTAGCTGCATCACATGGCATGCACTAGCATGCTTTACAGGATGCCTAGAGTAAAAGTTGAACTGGTTGAACACAGCAGTACACCACCGGTATGGTAATGGTGGTAAGGTTATTTTTGGTGATGTAAAACAAAGTACAGAGTTGTAGCAGGAACAAAATCCCCTGGGGACATAGTGTATCAAACTTCGGTTTCTTTATTTTAGAGCTGAACTGCAGAGCACTTGCTGGAGTTGTTCTGGCATGATACCCTGGTGAAAGACTTAAGCTGCCTTACACATGGGCCGCCATGGTTTGAGAGATGAAAATGAATAACACAGTATGCAAATCCAGTTCCGGTGAATGTAAATGGATGTAATCCACCTGAGTAACGATTATAAGATAAGGAACAAAAGTCTGCACCTCCGAAAAGCATCGTAGTTCATTCAGGTGTAAACAAGAAAATGTCCCCCTCAATATCATATTTGTGCACATCATACAGCTAACTGAAATCAAATAACAAAAAAAAAACTAGTGAACAATATACAGAGCCCGAATTGTAGGCAAGACAATGCTGCAAAGAAGAATCTGGAAGGAGGCTGCAAAACATTTGTCTGCTCTGAATAGTGGGTTGCAGTGATCATACTGTCTCACCTCAGGGGCTTCAGGCTCCGCTGAGGAAGTTACCGGTGAACATGAAAGCAGATGAGTGAAGAGAAAAGAACGGATAGATATGTTCAATATATTACATAAATATTCTGTTAAAGTATGGTTTGTAAGATCATGCTAAACGAAGTCTGTTTTTATCAACAGTGCACCACCTGGGTTTAGTCATGACTAAACTCTGACAACCGACAGACAAAAGACAAAATAGCGAATAGCGACGTTACCGAATCTAGTGCATGCACTAGATTCGGTAACCTCTATTTTGTCTTTTGTTTACTCTCTCTCTCTCTCTCTCTGCCTCTTATGTGCCGTAAGCGGCCGCAAGGTTCCAATTCACGCAGATGAGAATTAACCCGTTTACGCATTCCTGAAATATGTGATACCATTTGCGCCATACGGACTGAGAGATCTTTGTTAGCACCGATAACGAAAACTACTCACACTTTTGCGCGGTTTAGGTGGATGTTCGTTCCCCGGTGTGGACAGGTATTGTGATGGTGCTATACGTTGATTCAAACGACACTCAGCTCGGTATCTAGTACGCTGAAGAGATTGAGCGTCCCTTCGTAATCGCAATCATCCAAATGTTCGCTACATACACGAGCAGTCGATGGCAGCGCACCATCTTTCCATTCCGACGGTCCGATTGCTTCGTGGCATCAAAAGCTGTCACGTCTCTTCACTGGGAAGCATATGACATTGGATGTCAGGTGAATATTGACGTGAATTAGAGCAACCAACCATCCAACATCGTCTCGGCATGTTGGCGAAACCCACAAGATGCGACCGCGATAGACTGCGACCAACGCGCGGAAGCTGGCGTCCTGGAGATTTCCACTCCCGATGAACGCATACGCGGGATCCTACGGCGCATGCTGCTGGCGGGACCACGGCACGTCACGATGACGTGTCGCAGACCCGGCCAGGTCAACAGCGGAAGCTGCCTTCTTGTAGAACGCAGTTGCCAGACGCGGAAACCCAACGTTGGCTCTTTACGGCGGCACAGAACGTCTGTTTGACAACATGAATGTCGCTTTTGTATTTTTGTCATGTTGAGCTGAAACAAAAGAGTTCATTGAAAAATGATAAAATAAAGTAACCACAAACTTTTGTTGTCTGAAATTCTTAGCCTCTGTTAGCAGAGATCTCTACACCAGCGGGAAGGCAGAGTGGGCTAAGGCGTCCGCCCGTTGGTGGTAACCAAGGTCGTGCTGAAGACTGGGAGGTGGTGGGTTCGAACCCTACCGCCGGCCGTGCTGTCTGAGGTTTTCCCTGGGTTTTCCGAAGACTTTCCAGACGAATGTCGGCACAGTTCCCCCTGAAGTCGGTCCAGGACGCATACTAATTCCCCTGTCTCCCACTCCTTCCTGCTGTCCTCTCTCCGTCTGTCCACATCTGTACTCCGCTCATAGCCACAGTTGCTTCGCGTCGCTAACACGCAATAAAAAAGACATCCCTGCGCTCACGTGGCCACAATTTAACGCATTTGCGATAACGCATAACGATAATACACATGGCAAGATGGCGACTTTGACCCATCTGGACCCGGCGGTGGTCCCGTCAAGTTGCTCGCTGTGTCTCCGCGCGGCAGCTCCCCACGGCTGCCTTCGCCGCTCCGTTTAAATTCGCTCCCGAGAATACTCGTCGTATGACGAAGGTAAAATTTTGGTTCCAGACTCTTTCGGATCAACACGAGAAAAAAACCATTTCATGGTCCCTTTAACCCCGTGTAGCGCAGGTCTTCGTGAAATATGTGTGTGTGTGGGGGGGGGGTAGTTCCGTAGACGGCTTATCTCTTTTAAAAATTAGACTGCGTGTGTAAAAGGGAAATAATGTATTAGAGTGGAAGAACGCTATATACCGAATATGGAAAATAATTATAAAAATGTGTGGTGTAGAAGCTTTTTCATACCACTTTTTGAACCACGCCATCTGGAGCACTTCTAATGCAGGAGAAACACGGCAACACTAAGCCTAACAGACTCGGCGGGTGCCATCTTGCAAATGCCTTAGGTCGTTGCGTTGTGTTAGTCCAGGTAAGCCCCCTCCCCCTTTCTCAGCACGCACTAGGCGGTGCGGGCATGAGACGGTGTCGCCGGTTGGGTCCTGGGAGCCACAGTAAACATCTGAGATCATCTCGAAGGAACCAGCGATACATTTTAATTTTGACACGTTCGCACGTCATACGACATCGATTCTTGTTAGATTTTATCTGTTAGTTTCTCATCTTTTTGGTAAAATCATCTGTTATATGATGTCTATTTCTGTTTGTTAAAAACAAGACATAAGCCCGGCTAGGGAACTACATCTTATGGGGACAGTTGTTTCAGTGTGAAGGAGTGGGCGCTTCAATCCAAGATCCCTGGATGGATTTAACCCATCGGCTGCACACGCTGGCGAAGAAATGGTGGATTATTATCTCGCCAAAGTGTCGATAAAGAAATGTGAGTATATTTTCCTGTGATTTTGAAGTGATACTGATTGACGTATGTGATAGGTGAATGCATGTGTCAAATTTCAAAATCCGTTGCGACCGCTCAAACAAAGGAACGAAACCCAATAGAGGGGAGAAGGATATGCTGGGCCTAGGAATAAGCATCGGAATTTTTTTTTTTTTTTAATCGTCACTGGCACATAAACGTGCCGGCCTTTAAGAGTTGCTGTATAGGCTTCTGTGGTTTGCTATGCTTGACTTGGTGTAGCGCACGTGCATTGGAAGCTTGCGTGTTTGTGTCGTTATGGGCATTTGATAGACGAGACGTTAGCCAAGGTTATTCGTCAGTGTGTGTCGTGTGTGTAGCATGCCTCGGCTGATTCTCGTCATTTTGGTCATTACATTTTTGCGACGCACGTGTTGTAAGAGTAATATGCGATTGATTTTGCTGCAACGTACAAGGACACTGGCCTGCAGACATACGGAATAAATTGCCGAGAGATTGTTCCAAATGTGAGTAAACCATGATTAATTTTTAAGAATTATTGATAGGGCTTCATGTTTGTTTACATTTTTCAGCGCATTTTTTTTTGGTTGGGGAGGGGCTGAGAAGGTGCAGGTTATTTTCGCAATGGATGGGGTGCACACTTTTTTTGGAGTACATGATATGCGTTTTTGGATATTTCCTACGAACGTTTTTATGGTCTGTACAGTTCCTGCAGTCTCCCATTCGTCCATATGGCTAGAAAGTGGTTAAGCCTGGTTGTTGCTAATTTCTGTTGCGGGGCAAACAGCGTATACTCTGAAATGTGGTTTCCCAATTATAAACAATTGACTTGCTATCCCAGTGGGTTTTTTTTTTCTCTTGAGACTCTTTTGAAGCGTATGTGCACCACTGCGTGTGCCAAGATGCTGGCCCAAAGACTGCGGTTAAGTTAGAAGAATGGACTTTTGGCTGGATTTTAAAAAATGGTATTTGACGTGTGATATCTATATGTGCAATAAAGGATACGTGTTTGTATGAACTGACTATTGCTTTGTGTTCGGTAACTATTTGTGCTTTAGCAACTCCAGCATGTGGAATCCATATCAGCTGCTGCTAACGCACTCCGTACAGCAAGTAGGGTCCGCATCACCTACGGATTATCTGTGGTCGGCGGACTCCGTAAAGTGTATGGCCTTCATTGTCCAATAATGCTTCGACACCGTTGCGCCTGGTTGGGTCATCGTCATAGTAATTCAGACTGGAAACAGGACCAACCAAGGTTCACCAAAAGGAGTGGCCCGACGCTCCGAAGCCCGTTCGACTTCTCCTTCATGTGCGATTAGAATGGCCAAGCGGAGGCGGCTTTTATACTAGAAGCCGGTCGTTTTGAGGTGAGACAACGCAGGCCATGGATGTATGCGATGGCCAGCAACCCGACGGACCGGTTGACATTTCCTGGGGTTAATTGGATGTCCCGGGATTCTAAAAACAGTCTTTTCAGAGGGTTGGATTCATGGGTTGGAAGATTGTAGGGGTAGATCCTTAGAAGATTGTTAAAGGTATAATCATTCTATGAGCTTCCGCATTTCAGCAAGCAAATCACAATGGTAAAACAAGGCAAGTGAACTCTCCCCAATGCAGTCACTGCATTACTGTAGAAGATCTAGCGCACATTCTCCTCCATTGCCCAGACTATCAACCTTCCCGAACCGTACTCCCCGGATCCCTTAACGAGCTTGACTCTCGCCCCCTCTCTCACACAAAATTGCTTGGTCCCTGGCCACATCCAGCCCACCATCGTTCTGCCATGAAAGCTCATTTCACCTTTCCGAATACCATAGGACTACGATCCATATTGTGAAGGAGCTCATTATTTCATTTCCCGTATCACCACCAGCAATGAGGTAGAGTATCGCACCTGGCGATGAAACTGCCCATCTATCATCTCGCGACATAAAGTTGTCATTGTGAAGACAAGAGGTGTCATCTGTGCAACATATTGCTGAAAACGTAAACTGGGATATTGCGATCGGCACTGGCACGTAATGGCTCTGCTCGTCCGCAGTGGCGTACCGTGGGGAGTTTTGGGGTGGTGGGGAGGTCGCCTGGGCGCATGATTTTGGGTGCCGCAAACTACAGAGAGAGAGAAAAAGTTCGAAATCAAAAGGTGAAGCAATTGATCACTTGAAAAAATATGAATTTTGCACACCTGTTGGAACGACCTCCAGTGTCTTACTCTGCTTCTTATGTCATGCCATGTTATACAATGCTTCTTAAGTTGCGCCGTGTGAAACATATACCTTCACCGGTAAGCAAGGCGGATATCCCATCATTTCGCTTCAAGAGTCCGAAAGAGTCAGCGATGTGAACGTGTGGGATGAGTCATTTTGGCTAGCGAATTGCCATCTTCTACCTGGGCGGCGCACCAAAAGCGTGGTTCGAAGATTATGAAGACGCCATTACATCCTGGGGCCATTTGAAAACTAAGCCTTCTGCCGTATCTGGAAACTCGCTCTACCAGCAAAAGGAAGCTGAAAATATGCTTGCATTTCCAGAACAACTTTCTTAGGAAACATGCGCATGCCGCATGGAGAACGCGCTGAAACCGTGTAAGATCGCAAATCCAACAATGTCGCAGAAAGATAAAGTCGGTCGTCTATTTAAAGGAGTCAGACTATGCGTTCAACTTTCTCAGTGTACGAAAGTTGCTTGAAACAGAAGTGCGGAAGTGTGAGGCAATGCGCCAAAATCGTGTCCGAAGCTACACCATCGAACGCTTGCCTAGCGTTCACAACGGTGCAACCACCGGCCAGCATAGCCCTGACCAGAAGAACATGGTACGTACCAACGTCCGTCAAGAACTACAAGGTTCTTTCGAAATCCTTACACTTCTTTTCACACCTCGAATATTCAGCAAATAGTGAAAAAGAAATACAGTGGTTTGGAGCCAGGGACAGTTTTTCCATTGCTTAAATTGCAAACATTGGCTCTCCGGAGTCATCGTTTCCACGACCATGCCGACAAATTCCGCCCACGTGACTGGTGTCTCCGCAGGCACCTGTCCTAGACTCTGTCCCACATACTCCGTTTTCACCGCCCGAGGCCTCTCGGACTCCTCCGACATATTTCCCCACTTCGTGTCCCAGAAATTCAAGGAGATATCCTGGCTACGGACGCACATATGACGATCGTCCAATTGGCTTTGGATGTGGACGTGTAGGTCACATCCGGAAGTATTACATCTCCTCTCAACCGCAACCATGAAATGCCCCAAGACCAAGTGAAGATCTCACACAGACAGCCCCATCTACTGGAGCCAATCTAAACCACCCATTCCCCCTCATATGAGCATGTCATGCCGCCAGCCCCGTCCCCCATCCCGCACTTGTCCCCAATTCATATCGGCCTTCTTCGCCAGCACCATCACTGCGCCCTAGGTCTCCGGAGGGAAACAAGAAAGTGTGACAAGGTAGAGATTTTGGCTTTTTGGTACATACTACTGGAGCGACATACGCCAAGGTCGAATTAGGGGAGGGTGGGCTGTATGAAGCGTTGTGGTTGTGGAAGTGCGCCTCGTGTTGTCTGCTCTCGTCTCGTTCCCTGTCCTGTGGCGCTTCGCTATAGTAGAGAGGGCTACCTTCGCGGGCAGCGCCGCCACAAGAACGAAGTGCCCCCAACGGCGTGTTACATATGGCTAAGACCGTTGTCAGTGCGGTACTCATGTTCAGGTTCTCATTGATACAGCAGCCTCGGTTAGTGTGATTTGCGGAAAAAGTTTAACAAGGAGGTCACACCGTGAACCAACGCCTAACTTCAAGGCGTCAAGCCACACTTATTATCACCCACGACTTACCGTTTCGAATCACGTCCTTCCGTGCAATATGTCGTTCTGGAACGCTGTACTTACGATATTATCTCACGAATGCACTTCCTGCGCACTAATCGAGCATATGGACCGCGCATCGGACGAGCTGGAAATTTGGCCATTTTCGCAGGTGGTGCACTCGAGTCAGTACCCGCGCACAGTAGATAGCGACCTCTAACGTCCTAAGACATCACCTTGGTCCACGAATCCGGAATAACAAATGTGTGTATTCATGCTCCCTTTTTGGCCCCTCCAGCTCTCCACAACTCCCCATAGAGCCCATAGTATAGCTAAAATCACACAACACTGGGCACACGACCAATGAGCGTGCAGCGATTGCTTCCTCAATCCTCCAATCAGAAGTCTTTCCGTCCGGCTCGCAGCCCGACCGGTTCTGGCTGTTGCTGACTTCTGCTTTCCCTACTGGCCTGTACCGGCTACCCCTCACCTCTAAGTCTACTAGCTTTCATGCACGTCGTAAAGTTATTCCGTGAGTCCCAAACAACTGTGAAAAGTGTCGTAATGAACAAATTTATTTATACTGACACAATCGGCAGGTTGACACATATACATGCACTGAGCGTACTGAGTCCATTGCATAGCGCTTCCTAGCACACTGGAACAAAGTTCAAGCTTGCAAAATACGCATATCGACACAGCTTATTCCCAGCAACGAACAACTGCCACATACTTGCGCACAATCACTTGATCATCATGTCCTTGCCTGCTACACGTCAAACATAAAATGTTGCTCCATGAATCATATTTTCTTGTCACCGCTATGCAGATCTGACGGCGCTCGAACATGTTCATCGAGCCAGAATTCACGACAACACTTCAGTTTGAAATCCGATTGGCTCTTTGTAGACCGATGCTTGTGGCGAGAAACAGTACAACACGATCAAAGGCACCATAATACACGGATAAAACGGCGAACGCACTAGCCTCCCAACGAAAGACACCGCCAACGCGGCGCCCACCGTTCAGATTTCAAATGAAACCGCCGAAGGAGAACACAGCACGCAGGCGAGGAAGCGCGAAGTGCCGTTTTCAAATTCTGGCAACCAATCCGGACACGCTTGTGGCGTCCGACCAATAGAGAGGCACGGATTGCTCCGTGCGCAGTAACACGCATTTTGATACAGATTTTGCGAGAGCTGTGGGGGGGGGGGGTGGCCCCTCCACCCTCCACCGCGTACGCGGATTTCAAGAGATACCAGAACGAGCATATACTGAAATACAAATTGTTGGAGTACGTGTGTAACGTGGCGTATGACTTTTGCAACGGTGACAACGTCGTTGCCGTTAGCCTGTGAGTCTGCAAACGACGTCAGCGTATACCTGTGAACGTTCCTGACACCCCATCTTGGCAAATATCGTGTTTTTAACTCAAGCTACCGTGTATACTGTGATTGCTTGGTAACTAAGGTAGTAAACCCCAAACTTTTCCCTCTTGCTTACGTCATGCCACTAGGGGTCACGTGCCCTCGATGTCTCCGAAAAATAACGGGCGCTTGCTCCTTCTTTTTACATCTATGAGATGTCCCAGGGATATAGAAAGTAAGACATTTTTGAAAGTCACATTGTGCACGTGCAGGTAACGTCGCATAGACGTGGCAGGCATAGACATATGCGACGTGTGCGACCTTTGTGGGACGTAGCTGGGATATTTCTGCTTTACTGGGTTAAGACGCCTGCTATCTAGCAAAGGACATGTGAACTTCTTGTATGTGCCCTAGATAAAGGTATCTGAAGTAATTTCATTGATAATCTTGTGAACATCGATATCACAAGGTTAACAGCTCTAATCCAACGGTGGCTGCGATACCTTTCGCGCGGTTTGTTTGCAAATGTGTAGAAACATGTTTATCTTTTGAACTTCACCTGCGCGACTTTCACTTTCGTGTGACCTAACAAGAATAACATCTCATTTTCAATATTGGCATTTAAAACTACCTTTTGGTCCTGTTGATGAATCATTGATGTGGGCAAAAGCGCTAAAACGGAAAGGGACGCCAAACAGTTCAGTGTCTGTGTTTCGTCCCATTCAGTTTTAGCGCTTTTACCCACATCAATTAATATTCTGATGTGCTCGCTCTCGAGCGCTGCTCAACGTCTCGCATTCACAAGAAAGCTACGAAAAAATGTGCACACGGGAGGCCGCTGAACTAGGGAGTAGTTTGCCCGTCGGCCACTAGCTGACTCTGCGAAAAACTTCAGCGCGACTGTTCCCGAGGAACTCATACTCCCGTTAAAAGTATTAAACGTAGGTTTTCGAATAATCAAACGCTTTGTAAAACGCACTGTGTGGCTGGAAGAAGGGAAACAGAAGGAGAGCAAAATTTATAGGCAACAGCATTGATTCCTCATTCCTATGAGGCCTAAGCTTTGATGCAGTATGACAACAGCACGACGTTGACCCTGGCGGGAGCAAACATTATCCCATTCGTTAGGTCATCTGACCTCCTGCACTCCACAAACAAAATAGATAAATTTACGCGTACTTTCTGCTTTATGCTTACAGGCGTAAATATCCTCCGGAATGGCAAGAGTAGCATCCGTCAAGCCTGTGCTTCTGTTATCAGTCATCGCACTTGTCATAAGCGTAATGCGACTCATTTATGTGTAATTTGCGGACAGATGCAATTTTGAGGCAAATAAATTCCCTTGGCGGATAAGGTGACTCGTGGCCTCTTGTTTGTGTTCGGTTCTACGCTTACCGAGAGAAAGTTTGCAACCTCAACACACATAACACACCGGCGTGATCTGGATGCGGATAGTAGACGTGGGTCATCCAGATTGGTGAACAACATCTGCACGGTGCTTTGCAACTGTAATTTGGGTAATTAATTTATATTTTTTAATTAACTGCTTAATTTGCGAGCGTAGGTGAAACCAAATTAAAATACAAACGTTTCAAAACTTTTGAAATATGCTTAGACAACGAATTAACCGCCTCCTAAGTTATGCAGTAAGGACACCGAAACTCAAACGAAGCGGGGCCTATTGAATGCGGAAACTACAACAGCTATCGCCTGATGATCACATGCTCTCATGAAAACCGCGGTTTCCAAAATTGGGTTATCTTCAACAGCCCGAAGAACGGTTGCGTCCCTATTCTTGTATTTCGGTTTTCCAGTGTTCCAACAATGAAACCGCCAATTAAAAAGGTCATTTCGAAATCTCAATTAGGCAAATTACAGTTCCAAAATATCCCGCACGTGTTGGCCGCCATGACGTAATACCAACATGCGAAGACCGCATCCACGTAACATTAATAGGTTGACTATAACAATTCTGTACATCTAAGGAAAGAAAACAAAAGCTTCATGTTATTTTGGGCAGTGTCGCCCCGGCTGGGAAGGGAATCACCAAGAGGTACCTGAGGCACTGATCTCTGAAGAGTACACCAGACGATCCCAACCAATACAGGATCAAATTACTATACAGGTCACAAATTATCATGCCCCAGGCGCACGTATGCGGGTATTTTGCAAACTGCCCTCATAGCTGTGCAGAAACACAGAAAGCAGTGGAGGAAACTGGGTCCACATGGTATTGTTTGACCGCTCCGCTGGCCCAGTTATTAGAGTGCTGCCGGACAATCTCACGCGCAGACATGCATCAAAAGAAGCAGGCACAGGGAAGACATCCTAACTGGAAGCGTCGACCAGTCAGCACTGTCAACGTTGTCCGACCGCATGCATCAGTCGGAGCAAATGCTATTGTTTTAACTTATAGCGTTCCCTTCTGGCGCCACGGCATTCAAGCCTTGCCTGTCACATGTGCAAGACTACCCAAGCCGCACACCAACATTGGTTTTAATCCCCGCAGCCCACATGGGTCCAATATTGGACCCATGTGGACTGCCAGGAGTAGCAATATTGGTCCAATATCGACGACCAATATGGGACAAATATGGGGACTTCAACGAGGGTCCACAATGGACCACTATCGGACGCCAATTTTGGCAAGCCCATTTTGCCCACATTGCGCCAATATTTACGTGATAACGCCAATGATGAGTCCGCGTAATAATAAAGCATTATCCTGTATATCCACCACTGATATTACTTCTTTCTTCTTTTTATGTCTCTCTTCTCCTTTTTTATTTCTGCCATCATCTTCATCAAAGTTGCGTCGCCCAAAAAAAAGGAAGAACAGGTGCTCTGCCAGTCTAGCCGAAGGATCCCGGCAGTCTCACGGAGCTGAACCGTCAGAAGCGTTCATTGATATCGCAATAGTGTATGAACAGTGTATGTATATGTATTTCGAACCCGCCTATAGAGTACTAAGGACCGAAAGACTTTCATAATTCTGACGGATATACATTCGCGATTGACATCGCGAAGCAAGATGCCGGCTGTTTGCAGCAAGTGGAAAGTTGAGTTGTTGAGTTGCAGTGCATGCTACAGTGGGATTGCCAGACATGTTGACCGTTTCGAACAATGTGTATTTTGTGCGAGAAGTTGTTCGATGTAACGACGTATTGAGTTGGGCATTTCACACTTTTCAATGTCCATTCTTCCGTGCTGCTTGTGCATTTGGTACAAGCATACCAACACAGGTACATACCATATCCTGCATTTTCTGTCAATATGGGGTGTATACGGGCAATATGGGGCTCATATTGCCGATATTTTGTCCATATTGGTTGAAACGTGGCAATATGGGGCACATATTGGGAAGTTTGAGCCAATATGCGGGAAATCCTGCCAAAACGTGCCCGATATTGGACCGGTATCGCCAACAGCCAGTCAGTATGGGTCCAATATTGTGTTTCCGCGAGGGTAATAGCAGCGGGACTAGCAGCGGGAGTACCAGTGAACGCCAAGAACTAACGAGAGCTCTGCGTTTCGTCATCTTTTTCGAAGTGCTTCTGGGTTAGTCCCACGTAAAGTTAATTTCCTGCAACGGGATATCTGCATTGCCATTGTATATTAGCGAAGAATGGCAAAAAGCTGACAGTTTCGCAAGATTTGGTGTGTCAGACGTGCGGATGCTGCCAACCCAACCGCGAGTGCTCCGGACATCTATACGCAGGTGAACCATTCTCATGCACAAATTGCTTCCTGCATCGTGCCTTATATGTGGCCACCCGCCCGCGAACCACGACTTCTCTGGTGAGTTCATTCCCACCTGCCTTCGTTTCCATTACTTGCTCGCGTCTTCCCTTTCGCGAGAGTGATTTTATTGTAACTGTCAGGTCTCACTCTGAGTTTCGTAAACAGCTGAGCAGCCTTAGTATTCGCGTAGGTGTACCGAAATCTTATTTAGTGCGGGCCCTAAAATGGGCGGTCACCGCCAGATATACGTCGGTGATAGAATATGATAGAAAATGCCATAAAAATGCATGGATGCGTGGAGAGCGAACTTTGCACGACCGTATTAATTGTTTTAGGGAATGCCTGGTGTCCTTTCTCTCGCATAAGTGCGTTACTGTGCGGCACCGGAGTTTCTTCCGATCAGCGTATACAATGTGCTAGACGTAGAAACATTACTGACCTTTTGAACCGCACACCCTTATTTGTGCGGGGGATTTACGTGCCCTTCTGCTTTTCATTGTGCTTTCGTACCAATGTTTTTCTGTTGTGCCTTTGTTTCCTCTAATCCGAGGCGCGAATGGTTTTTATGTGTAGTTCGTGAACAACTGTGTGTCTTCTTGTTCTTCTCGCTGTCGTCTTTGTTTAAGTGCTTGTGCTGTTTGTACTGCCCATCCTCTCACTCTGTCCTAGCGTGCGTGCAACTTGCATGATCTATTGTAAGGAGTTTATGTGTCACCGAAAGAAACAGACAGTATTACCCACGAAGATGAGCTTGAGGCGCTACAACTAACAGTGATTTTAATGAACATTTCCGAACAGTGTCATGGCTAGCGTTTCGTCACAATATTTAGCATTTAAGCCCCACAGCAATGATCCGATGGACGCTCACGCGCCTTCTCCTCACAGCGAGTCAATCAGAGAGTCAATATTAAGCAATCCTTTCGTGCTATCCTCCGCGAGAACTGCAGCATTGCTGTGGTGGTGTCACCGGACGATAAATACCTAATGCACGTCAGAAGACATGTTCTGCAACCAGTCATCGTGCATAGCATTGCATTGGTCGCCCTGAGATGCTTCCTTCTGAATATCGAACTCGACCAACCAGCGTCACATTCAATTCATACCATCATCCCCTGATTCCGACTAATTTCTATCGCTTCTTATGTTCACATACCACTTGTCACAAAAAACTAAGCGTCATTTTCCCATGAAAAACACGTTAAGGCACTTGACCAACCTGTGGTGTCTGAGCACGTTGTGCAGGAGCAGCAGAGGGGCCGGGTAGCACAGCTGGGTATCTTGGAGCCGCTACCATCTGGATGACTGGGGCGTTTCCGGTTGCTGCCATCGTGCTTCAGAGTCTGCTAGAGCAATATAGTCACTAACACCACATGGAGTTAAGGATAGTTCCACAAGGAGTAAGGCCTATGCTCTCATTCTACAAACGTATCTCTCAATATCAAATAAATTGGTACGTTATTAAAATCAACTCCCGCATTCCTTCGAGGATTGGATGAAATGCCTGCTTGCGTTGTACTCATTTACGCTTTGCCCGTATGACAGTTCTACTGAAGTCTCTGGTCGTTATTTGTACTGCCTCAACGCGGCCTCCTCCCATGAAACCTCTTAATGTGGGATATAGAAGAAACATACTAACGTTTCTGAGATCTTGATAATCTTGGTGTGTGTTCGGGAACTGCTTCTTCTACTTCTTCCTCCTCATAAAATATGGTCGTGATCCACCGTGGGGGATTGGCCTGAGCACGCAAAACGAAAACAATGTTGTGTGCACACTGTAGCCACTGTATGTAATGGCATCCTGGATGCCAATAAACGCCGTGTTTGTGCCCAGACATGATCGATGTTTGACTTGAAGTGTTTTCCTCAGAAATTTAGATGCATTCGTACAGATAAGGGGCCGGAAACCCTCTCGTTCCTAAGGCCCCATTTCACCCCCCTCGTCGATTTTTTACAGGGGCCGTAGAACATTTTTGAAACCATTTAAATGTAAGTGTAAACTGGCATGACGCAATTATGAAGCGGTCGAACAAGCTGAACATTCCTATTCCTTTTTAACCATAACACAGAGAAACCTCGCATTTTTCATGGCTTGTCGCATTCAGAAAGTTACTATACCAGTGTACAACAAGCACATTTATTTAACTTTACTAGGAGCGCAAAAGGCATCATGCGCTTTTGTCTGAGGAGTTTGCTTAACCGTGTCCTCTGCCAAGCCAGAAAGTCTCGGGTAGCTTCTCCTCAAGCCAATAGATAACAATAACTGCTAAGCACCCGATTTTTTATGTCGCGTGCTTGGTCTGCACGGGGCCGCAACTGGGCCCCTTGTATAGAAAGTTCCGTCGACATCTTTGTTGGATCACCAAGATTGGAAATATGATGGAGACAATCCAAAACTTCAGGAATATTATATTTTCATGAAAGAATATCATCAGCGAAGTTAAGCAGAGAGCCTATGGGATAATGGACAAAGTCACAGACCTCAAACCACAAATTTTCCCTGTCCGAGTTGCTCCATGGACTCGTCCATGGTTTCTGAGCGTACGTATTTGTTCTGTGATTTTGGAAACTAATGGTCAATTCAGGAATCACACACCTATATCCTAAACCCAAGGTTGCCTCACCCTGGGAACCGCCAGAAGGCGAGCACCCAGGACGCGGTTGAAAGCCGAGTAGGAACCCTCTAATTCCGCGGCGACATTTTTGCAATTTTGTCACTGGTGAATAAGCGGTGGCCAAGCGGCGTGATATTTACAGTGCAGCTACGTCCCAAGTCGTTGTAGCCATGAACACTTGCGCCTGTAATAAATCTCACTCGCTCTAGCGGCGCTACTTTGAATGCTTGACCTATTTTGTATGTTGTTACTTATATTTTATTTACATATCGAATTCAAAGCTCACGCTCCTAGTACAGACACACATTGTAGAACACTGGCCCATAAGAGTGTCAACAGCGTTACCCGCTGCGACAAGTAAACTCTCCAAGATGCCGAAACAGTGATGACGTCGAAAATGTGAAGCATATCTTTCTCGATTGTTTGCGCTACTGCAATACCTTCAGGGACACAATTACAATGTCTCTCAATCAGCGATGTATATATCCTCTCACTCAAATAGAAAAAAGAAAAATACACCGAGATGAGCAATCCACCGACTGAGCTACCGAGGCCGGCACTTAAAGCTACCTCTTACCCCGTTCTACGTACGTTTCGTATTATAATGCTATAACGTCTTGAGAGGCTCGGCTACCATGAACCGTTAATGTGCAAGGCACTTACCTAGAAGAAGGCAAAGTACAAACAGGGAGCGCGTTCTCTCCAGAAGAAGTAGAAGAAAGTGCAGCCGTTCTTTGAAAGCTGTGTTGCCTTTCGTTCGCGCAACCTTCGAAGATTATCTCGTTGAAGCGTAAGTCTTGACCACATGTAGTCGTTCTTGGAAGTATCATTCAGTCGGGAATATTAGTGAGCTTTGGTACACATATGCATGGTAAACTATGGCCTTTGTGTACGCAAGGAATACTGTGGTCGTTGTCTGCGCTGCGCGAGCCTTCTTCATATGTTGCACATACGCAGAATCACCAACGCTATCCTTTACGCTATCTTTTATCCTTTACTAAAACACGCTGCGTAGGGATACCGTTGGTGGTTCCGAGCACGCACAGGACATAAACAGAGATTTGTGCGTTGCGCAGAACCACCAGGCGATGCCTTACGTACGCGAAGGCGACAGCGTACGAAATACTAAAACTCACTATTACGGGTGTCGGGTCAGTACGGGACGTGCATAAGAGCTGTGGAGGACATGTGTACATTGATGGCTATTTGCCTGTTTTCTTTCTGCGCATTATGTTCGCGCACTCATGGGGCGCCTACAGAAGACTAATTGTGCATGCAATTCCGAGAGCGGTACATAGGAAATAAAAATTTATATTTATCTGAAAATGTGCGCACATTCGTCTGTATGTCGTTTACTATCACTTTATAAAGCGCTCCACGCAGCACAGGAGAGACGGCCTGGCTAAGGCTCTAGCCGCAGCCTTGTAGAACATACGGTTACCTTTTTTGTCATTGAATACTGCAATTGTTTCGCTGGGTAACGCCAGAATTTGTCATTACCCGCTCTGCGTCGTCCGGTCATCTCTGTGGAGCTGCACGGCATTCCTTAGGGCAGAGCTAATTTGTTCCACATTCGTTTCCCGAATAACGATTATTGGGTAGGCTGTCATCCTGCGGCGACAGTCTGGCTCAAATGTATTTGGAACTTTGGAGACTGATGAGCGATCAACGGTTTGATATCATATTTGAGTACTTCCAGTTAGCTAGGTTTAATGATGCTGCATGAATGAAGCATGAGCCGAATATAAATCGATTCATATTTATATTTCCTCTCGTTGTGTACTAGAGAAAGAAGATCCATTGAGGCATGTCACTCAACGTTCCGTATAGCTTACCAAACTGTTTTATTATTAATTTTGTAGATAATGGAAAATGAATGCAAGCAATATCTTGCATGTTGCCGTAGTTGTTACTAACATTACCCTGAGCTCGTTGATATATGTACAAGAATAGACACAAAAAAGACGAGACGAGAGTCTTCTTCTAGATTTGTGTCTCTTGCATATCCCCCAAGACCAACTGAGACGTTACCAACCACTCTCCTCTTTTTCTTCCGCTCAAGTTTTATTGGCTTGCGATGAGTCCTAGTTTGTTTGCCTAACGCACCACTTCGTGCGTTAAATGAAGAAGAAGCCTCGGTTTTTCAGATGGGCGACGAGGACGAAGATGAGGATGAGGAGGATAAAGGAGGCGACGGAGGGGATGGAGGTGACGGAGGCGGAGGCGGAGGAGGAGGAGACGACAAGAAACAGTTTCGAAAGGCTATGGACTCCATCATGGTACATCGAACCAACAGGGGGCCGTACGTTTATGCCGATTCTTTTTTTCTTTTCTTTTTTGAAACTATTGAAATATTGTTGATTGAACACAGGCTTCCCGCCAACAGGTATTGTTTTCTTACGCTATGTAGTAAGCTTCATCAAAAAGGAACAGGTTAAGCATATGCGACAAAACGACGCCATAAGCCGTAGTTACATGAATGCGACAGAAGTGAATCGCACCTACTCTGACCAGTCGACTACTCCCTGTCGGAAAGGATTGTTTGCGATAACTCGACACGATAAGCTTTTGTCGTATTTATGTAAACGCAGCTATGCATGCATCTATCTAACCTAGCTAATGGTGATGCTGTTGTAAAAACGTGTGCTTCCGCCGAAGGTAAATACTTTATTTAAAATCTCATCGCACTAACCGACGACGTATAGAATAAACACGTGAATAATTGTATTCCCGTGATGAGACATCCATTTGTTGCTTTTGCTTAGAATACCATCCTTCACACGACGAATTCGGGGCGCGACTCCGTGAATATCGAAGGAAGCTACGAACGTCCCTTTGGTAGTGTCCTGCTTTGCATTCATCAGTATTCCCCTTCGAAAACTGTTGCATGGTCCCCGTATTGTAACCGCAGACCTGGCCCTTAATGGTGAATATGACGTCGAAGTTGTGTCATATGGGTCATCTAACACAACGTAGACCGACACGGTGCGCCTTCTGTTCGGGGGTCAGAATACTGGGCATAAACTGTGCAGCAATGCGGTGCACGTTGTAGCAGACGTGACTTTCCCATATGGCACACGGACGATGTTAATAGCCTGAATAGTTGAAGGACGATCGTCATACACAAGTTCCTAGTTCGTTAACATGTTCGGGGCGGTGCCCGTGGAAGGTCGCCCAGACATTTATTCTTTTTCCAGTGATGTCCTGTCACTCCTGAAGTGCGTGTGCCACTCAAAACCCCTTGCACTGCCTATTGCTTTATCATCATAAACGTACCGAATCATATAAAAAGTTTCCGTTCCCGATTTTCCGAGTTTGGCGTAGAACTTAATGTTATTTTTCTGTCTTACTTTGCAGTCTATACTTAATTATGAAATTGTGCCAGCACATAGCGCCCAAAAGTCCCGTAGCCCATTAGACAATGTACACAGAACAAGACCACTTTGTATAATAACTAATGATGTTCACTGACATTCGATTCGCCGGTGTTGTGACTGTGATATCATGGACATTCAACATTACAGGGGAGCCCTAAACACCCCCTTCGTTACATTTCATATGACTGCAGCATATTTCCAATATCCTCCAATAAGATGAACAAGCAATCAAAGGAATAATCAAAGAAATCAATGAGAAACCCAAATCAACGAAAAATATCAAACGAAAGGCAGAATTTAAGCAATCAATAGTATCATAATAATTTCTTACGCTCACTACAAATGTTATAGTGCCCAGGCAACCGAGTCACCTGCCTGCAAGTCCGTACGGTACCAAAGCTTGTCACGCCGAAGAAGGAATGCGCCGGAGCCTGTGCCGTAAACTTCTGTCCAGCGTTGTACAAGAAGCCGCACAACACAGGGCTCGAATTTTCATAACAAATTAAAGAATATATTTTAACCAAAGCAACAATCATCAAAACTACAATTCATACGATTCCTTCAATTCTAAACTTCTATATGCGACGTTGGCGTAGCCCTCGGAGCTGCTAGGAAGATGTGCAAGAAGTAGGTGTTTCTCTCTGGACGGCTTTCGCTATGGAACGAATGTTGATCTCTCTACCGCGTTCGGCTTGCTCACCGTTAGTAATGAACCCGTGAAGGTGTCACATCTTTGCCGCAGTCGGCAGATTGGCTTGGATCGAGCTCCATGCGGAGCCCTCCGGTGACAGTTTTGTTCTGAAAGGCTATCACATCGACGGAGATGACCCTGTACCCCTGGATAGTTCTCGAAGTACGCTTGACACAATACACTTCCCTTTTTCACAAGAATAAGCCTAACGTATCAGACACCCGGAGCGAGCAACTCGTAAAGGTGAATGTCAGATTATCAACAGTTGGTGTGGCAGGATCGGCACTGTCAATACTCCATACTACGGACTCGATGCAATATTTGCTGGTGCATCTTGTTTCAGCATAACGGCAGCAAGCCGAACATCACCAGCTGCTGCAGGCGCCGACCGGGTCGCTCGACTCCAAGCAGTGTTCGAATTACACAACCTGGAAGCCTTTGATGGTACCTTCGCTCGCGCCGAAGCATGACTTCCATTTTAGGAGCACCAATTTCTGGCGATCGGACGGCGATAAAGTTAAGATACTAACGCTCTTCCTGTCCAAGATGGCAAAAAGCTGGTATAACCTGCAGATTTTCGCTGCTTATACCTCTGTTCGTACCTGCTCAGCTGCGGGAGAACGCGGTGTAACGGAGCAAGAAAGCGATTTCGTTTAAAGTACCGTAGCGGGACTTATAGTACTTTAAAAGCAAATACTTCTGCAAATTGCAGATACTGACCAACCCTACAGTGCTCATCTTTGCCAGGCTTCAACAGAGCCAAACGCTGCAGACATCGCGAACGCCTTCTGTCCGCTTTCGACGGTGAGAACCACCAAGCCTTTCTGGAAAACACATCAGACGGTTTGCGACAAAAAAAAAAAACAAAAAAAAAAGATGTGACAGGTCCCAGTTCATCCTGCCGAATAATACCGGGACCTTTTATATTCCAAATCAAAACCTGCCGTGTATACCTATATCAGTGAATGAGAATCCGACTGCGGAACTCATTGACAATGGGGGCCACGGTTAGTATTGTCAACTGCAGGTTGGCTTCCCCTAGCGACATATGTTTTATAGGTCGTGCCAAATTGCTCCGCCAGCCAAAGACTGCGGACGACCTCTTGCGCTTGTTCCCGGAGCTTACATGCTTGGCCATCTGCCCGCCACCAATTGCTAGGCACACTGGGCCTTTCTAGCTCGCAAACACAAGCGTGGTTCGGCGCCAGTCATACCCAATATGACGTCACAAAAAGGTCTGGCACAAAAGGAACTCTCAGCCCATGCTTGACTCTGAAGGTGGTTAGATGTTCCACTCTAACTTTTGCTTGCTCGATCAACAGGGAAGACGGAAGTTTCAGGCGCTGTACACACTACCGTCAAATCAACCGCGAAGCGGACGTCTTTCCATTCCCTGCATTGACATCATGAGCGATACAGGTGGTTACACGGTCTTCTCCTGTACTGAACTCATGAAGGGGTATTGGCAAATCCATCTTTCCGAAGAATACAATCACTTATCTGCATTGATTACCACGTTTTCGGATACAACGGATTGCATTTCGGTTGGGAGAATTCCGTGTCATGGTCTCAGAAGAGTATGCATAATGCCGTCCGACGATGCAAAGGAGGATTCTGCACCGTATATATAGGCGGTATTGACGTTTATTCACGCTCGCATGCAGAATACGCTGGGCACCTTGCAGCAGTGCTATCTGCCTTGAGCGAGTCTCGTCTTCTTGCAACGTAAGGTCACAATCTTTGGACGCGTACTTTGCGGCAAGGCCAAGAGCAGTAAACAAGAATCCGTTGATCGGATTAACTAAACTCCGAAAGCATCATGCCACCCATTTGTTGAGAGTCTTCTTGAATCTATCGGGGCACCTCCGGGCCTACATGGGAGATACGCCAGGATCATCAAGTGCCTCACCGAGCTCACGCGCAAAGACATCCCATTCGAATGATCCTATTACTGCGAACTGGTATACTTTTATTTAGCCCAGAAGATCTCATCTGAGCCGGTCTTGTCTTTGCCTGACTTTATCTTCCTCGTCCTATTCAAAACGAATGCCGCAGGGAACGGCACCTGCGCTCTTTATCACAAACATGCCAGCCTCCCGAAAGGACGCCAACTTTCTGTCGTAGGCCACCACTCAGACACCTTTTCGACAGCCGGCACCAACTACATCAATACCGAGAAAGAGGCCTTGGGCATCCTTGTCGCTTCAAACTATTCCCGATCTCACTTATCGAAAATTACACCTCCTCATCGAAAACCAGGAATTCTCCTGCCTCAGCAAGTTACCGGAACGCAAAGGTCCGGTACTGCGATGGATACGCGAATTGCAATACTTCGACTCGACGCCGCGGACCTCACCGCGCACCGATGAATTATCCAGACTCGCTATCACGTTTCCGGCTCACGGGAACAGGCCAACCTACCGCGTGAATGCTTTGCAGCAATGGAAGGGGTACGAGGAGCTCATCTATGAAAGACAGAAAGTCTACGTCCCCGACACTTTGGTGCCTCGCATCCTTGCCCTCTACGACGACCGTGTAATCATGAGACCCTGATGTTTTCTGACTTGTAAATAAGCTCGCTACCTGCTTTACATGGGCCAGCATCAAGGCTGACGCACGGCGATATGTTACTACCTGCCATGTGTGCTAACACAACAAAGGCAAATTATCGACAGGCTAGCGATTGCATGGTCATTCACCAGCACTCCACCACCTCTTTGAGGTTGTACACTACGACGTTTTCGGTGAGGAAAAAGAGGGTAAAGTGTGCCCGCACCCATGCATTTCTCATAGCTATTGACCAATGAACACGGACGGCATCTGTAGGTGACAGCAGAGTGGAGGAGCACAGCGTCATTGCCCTCCTCGATGGGGACATGAACATCAAGAACATCAAGGTTCTCGTTTCGGACAACCGGCCTGGCTCCAGAAGCCGGAGTTGAAGGCCTGCGGACAGAAGAGGAGCATCGCTTTCCGCAAGACCGCTCCTTACGACCCGGCGGCAAACGGCTTGGCAGAACATATCATTAGAGGCAACAAATACTACCTCACAGCCTACCCAGACTCCGCTGGCAGGTCGAAGTGTGGCGTGCAAAGTGCCGTTCAGCACAACAACCGGTCTCGTACTTCGGCTTTTGGTTGCAGCTCACCCTTCGCCGCCTTCAGCGTCGTTCTCTTCCTCTAGGCTAACAATCGTGTACCACTCACTTCGAGCTGCAGGAACGGATAACGACTCGTGCAGAACGTGAAGAGTACCTTCTCAACATGAAACGAAACTTCGATAAACGTTTTAACTCCTACGTTCTAAACATCCAAACGGGGTAGCTCGCTTTCGTAAGCAAAGACCTACCGGGCCACCTGCCTGCGGAGCTGGTAGAAAGCGGGACAAGAAAGTCATTTATCTCTGGAGGGCTCTCGGCATGGACTGACGGAACCGAAGCTATTGCTCGATCTTTCTACTGTATCCGGCTTGCTTACCGTTGTTAATAAAGTAATGGAGGTGTTGTTACTTCCTGACACGACAAAATACTGCGCAAAAGTATTTAAAGTAGAGACGATATTTAAAATGGAGACGATTACACAACGATTACGCAATGGTGGACAGATGTAACTTACATCTGACCACCATTGCGTAATCGTTGTGCAATCATTACGGCTAGCACGAACGCCACATAACAAAAGCGAAGTACATCGATTTTACCGGTATACCACTCTGAAAACTCGTTTGCTGACCGCCGTCTGACACCTCCGCGGAAACGGCAGCCAGGTTTCACTCTTTCTCGCACTTCCGCTCGCGTGCATTTCTTGTTATCTTTCCCGCAACGTGAGGGGATCCCTACTGCATTAGCCAAAATAGGGGGGTACGGTTTCTGAATCGCTCTTTCTATTTTATATATATATTCTGTATTTTTATTCTGTATATCGCTGTTATTCTGACAAGTTCTATATGTTAATGTGCAGGGGAGACATACTTTCTTTCAATTCAATTTTATCACTTCCTCATAATAAGGTTACAGCATTTGTTATGGAAATAACACTAATCTGGCTAACTTAAGTGATCTTTTCTGGCAAGGTGCATGGACACAGCACATTGAATAGCATAACTAGGTTTAGAAGCACCACAAACCGGGAAAAATCTGCAGTGTAGAGGACACATGTGTTAATGTCACATTATCAGTTTCGCTTTCTTGCACAGAAAATGTTTAGCTACTCCTCTTTCAAGCCTTACACACGTTGTCCCACATCACGAGGGGACCTAGGGTGGAGTTGTTAGCAAGACCCGCACAATGATGTCACTTCGCTGTACGCTACGTTGTAGACATGCTTCCTTTCGGAGGTGTGGGAGAGAACGCACAAATGGAGCTACCAAACATGGTGCGCAGGATCTCTGCTTATCACAAAAATCTGCACCGCTGTGGAATGGGAGGACCGCTGTGATGGATGGGCCGATTTTTTATCATTTGCACTTCGCGAAATGCCATATTCTGAGAAGAAAGCAAATAATTACGTTCTTGTTGATGGGTTGGCGTTGCGACCGTGCTGTGACAGTAATTCCACATGAGAGCAGAGCAGAAAACACCACGATTCTCACATTACAGTTACATTTAGATGAACAGTTGGCAATCCACAAGCGACGTGTATTAACCAACCGTGTGACGGCAACATAGATTTTTGGAAGTCAGCTAACGAATAATTGACAGCAGATATACTGGATCTGTTTCCTGGGGAGTTGCATGCGCAAAGAATCTAGTCAGAACTCGTCACCACGTGGAAGCTGTCTACAACCCCTGCCTCATTACAGATTTGCTGAGATTCAATTTATGGATTCATATGAAATATATTAAAAAGTAAAAATCCCACTGTCATATCACGTGATGAATACATAGGCGCGACCCGGTAAATCTTGCTCTCTCCCAATAACCACCCGTCGGATCAGCGATGACTCCTGAACAAGGAAGATATAGTGCAAAATATTATGTACGAACATCTATTGAAGCTCGATACCTATATGAACTGTGGTAGACCACTGGAGGACTGCGAATTGAGTCCGCCGTGTCTTTTTTGACCAGCTCGGCAGCAACAGTGACGATTTCAGTAAAGGGCTCAAAAGGCCCGCATCCTGAAGTTTCATATTCTGCATCGGTACAAGAGCAGTGAGATCATCTCTACCATTAATATACCTGCTGGATTCGAGCGTCCAATCGTAAGAAATTACTTCATTGCTTCGTCTGTCTACTGTTTACATGTTCGAAATACCGGCGGGTCTTGTCCTGAGGTTATTTCCTTGACATTGACTTTTCTCATCCTACAACGAGCTTCGATCGAACGAAACAGCGCGCTGTGTTTTCGCAGGAAGGCGAGTGGAAGGGCACGCAATGGCTGCCAGCTTTTCGTTAGAATGTATACAGGCTACATTTTAAGGAATCGCCTGTTGAAAAGTGGGCCCCATCGAAAAGTGCCCAGAAATATGTCGCTCCCCACAGGCAATGGAGGATGCAGTCCATAACATAGAGGTCTTCATAATCTTTCTACACCAGCTGAGTGGTGTGAAAAAGTGAGTGGAAGTGTTTAACGCGCTTTGAAGCTTACGGACATGCCACTGTCGAGAAAAGCGTTGCGATTGTGAACTTGCTGCGTCGCATGCCGTGCGATAAATATACATAGACTTCCGTTAACTTTCATGACACTCATTTGCAAATGCAATAAGAAAAATACCTGCAGTACTTTAGTAAAAGTACCTATTGCTTCAATTATTTATTATTACCCTCCTTTATGTAGGACAATTTCTTTAGAGTAGTATTCCGAGCACAAAATATCAGAAAGAAAGATAGCTGTTTGAGTGGTGTTAGAATTTTTCTTCCACATCAATAATGTTTTGCAATGAAGTAATCGTTCCTTCCATTATTTATTATTACCCTCATATTGAACAATCCCTTTGGAGTAGTATTCAGAGCACAGAATGGCAGAATGAAAGAATAACTCTTTGAGGTCATCTCGGATTTTTCTTCCAGATCAATAATGCTTGGCAATACAGTCTACAATACAATGTATTATTACACTCATTTATTTTGAACAATTCCTTTGTACAAGTAATCCCAGCACAAAATGGCAGAGAGAACGAATAACTATTTGAGTAAAGTTTGATTTTTTCTTCCACAACAATGATGTTTGGCAATGAACTATTCATTCCTTCAATCATTTAGGACTACCCTCCCTGTTGTTGGAGAATTCCTTTGGAATAGTATTACGAGCACAAAACGACAGAAAGAAAGGCTAACTGTTTCAGTGAATTTTGAAGTCTAGATCACACAACATTCCGTATACCGCATTCGTACAGAACCATGCATTTGATATGGTTGCGCACTTCGAACCAGGGTGTCGAACCGCAACAAATACGGGTTCGGTTCGGGTTCGGGTTCGCGTTGTTTTGATTTCGTTCCGGTTCAGTTCCGGTTCGGCAACGCCAAAAATCGAACCGGTTCGCAAACCGGTTCGCAGCCCCGAACCGGTTCGCGAACCGGTTCAACGCTTCCGTTTTATATGTTCCATAAAACTGATTTTATCAAGAAATGCGTGGCTAATAGCTTACTGGTGTTGTCTGCATTGACGTCTCTAGAGGTGAGGTAGCCCTTTAGCGAGAAATGGATGAACACTTATTGCAAATAGAGTCCACGCTGTTGAAGCGGTGTAGTCCTGCTACTTTCTGTTCCCAAAATCTCTTTTTTCACACGCACAGTGCCAGCAAGATACACTTGAAGGAAGCCTAATAAGATGGACAGCGTAACATATAGATGACAGTACTTGCCGGCACACTGCCTTCGCAGCGTGAATCGATCTGAAACCGTACTGAAGCATGTCGAAAATAAGCCGCTAGCCTTACTCTGTCCGCGCTCACAGCAGTGTACTAGTTCATCCACAACACAAAGGCAATGTGTCACGACACAACTGCACTACCAATAAGAAGAACCACATTTACTTTTCAAACCACGACCAATCAAACAGGCACCGTTCTGCGTAAGCTCCTTCTCCACTTCTCATGTTTCTGACTTGTTTAATTTGTACTGCTCACGTGTAAAGGGAAATCTTGGGCGCTTATTTGATCACATATTCGTCCTGTAGAGCTACATAACTGGCCTACTCCATTCCTGTTTCCTTCGTCCGCGTGCACTCTTAAAAGTGAACTTCACCGCATAGCACGCTCCTAGCCAACCACCATCTCGAATGACATCGTTATCTGCCCTGATTTGTTGAAAACGGGAGGCGTACGCCTTTTTGTGACTTATGCTGTTCATAATTGTCACAAAAAAGGCGTACGCCTCCAGTTTTCAACAAATCAGGGCAGATAACGATATCATTCGAGATGGTGGTTGGCTAGGAGCGTGCTATGCGGTGAAGTTCATTTCCCTTAGAAGTCGGCCCAGGACGCACATTCCCCCAAGGCGTCAGTCGTGACGTTGCCCACATACGTGAGGCCGACAACGGCAAGCCCTTTCACCATCACCACCACCACCATCATTTCTAAGAGTGATGGCACCTCTTCTCTGAAGAGTAGACGCCGCATCACCGCGTGCGTGGGGCGCTAGCCGCGGCGCTCACAAGGACAACTGCGCTTCAACGTGTTAAAAAGACACTGAAAGTATACTTACTATACGTCGTCGTCTGACTGCTAGGTGAAAATTTCTGAAATCCATGATATAGGCGCGTGATGATGATACCAATGTGCCTTCGTTCGCGGATAGAGAGGATCTCTTATGCTGACTTCTTTTTTGTCCGAACCGTTTTGTTGCGAACCGATTACCGCTATTATTTTTTACGGTTCTGCTCCGGTTCGGGTTCAGCAGTGTCACGAAAATTTCGGTTCGGGTTCGGGTTCGGTTCCAGCAAAAATAACGGTTCGGGTACGGTTTTCGGTTCGGGTTCGGGTTCGGTTCGACACCCTGCTTCGAACAGGTTGTCGTACATGGTGCCTTCTTCGGGTGTCATCGCAACAATGAGAATGTCGTTTGTATTATCTTACGCGACCAGGTATAGGGAGGTCATTAATTTAACTGTCGTCATAAGATATATGCGACATGTCAAATTCATTCGGGTTTGCTACTGGTTTGTGAGGGATTACTCTGTCGCTCCTAAAGTTGATGCGACGACGAGAAAGGAAGACATACCCATTACTTAAAGTTTTCAAGTGATTATTTTGATGCACTGCAACAGTCATTGAGACTGCCTTCGATGCTTCGAATCGTTGACTGGCCTTGCTTACTTAACAATATATTGAGAATGTAGAAGGCAGAAAACCGAGCGAACTGGTAAGGAAATGTTAACGGAACAGCCTTACCAGGAGAGCCGCCGTTGTTTCCAGCACCACTTGTCCTCGCGAACAGTAAACAGACTATTCTACTCTGTGCCAGAAATACAGGGTGTCCCACCTAAATGCCAAGGAAGGGTAACGCTAGTGGTAACGGAAACTAAACAGGTATATTACAGAAACTGGAGATGGTAACGGAAACGAAAACGCATACCATTGTCCTCCATTAGCGGAAACAGAAACGGGAAAAAAATTATCGTCCGGTATTCAATTCGGGTAATGACTATTACTGTTGTGCGATGACACTTGAGCGACTTTTCATTTTATTTTTTTATTTTGACGACTCCATTCCCTGTAATGATCTAACTACTACACGACAGCGTGGGAACAAAGCGCAATATTGGATATGGAGGGTGCATCACTCACTTAGCTACTCGTGACATTACCTACCTGCATGACATCAAGACATGAGACTTACACAACATAGGCTCCACACACACTACTGCACCATGGCACAAGAATGACAGCACATCATTTTTTATTTTTACTTTCTATGTTTCACAGTGGCCACGGCCGTATTGTTTACTTTTCAATTCAATTCAATTCAATTTTATTTGGCACCATATACATATACTAAGGGGGGCGTCCGCCTAGTAATGCGATATTGGGTTGCTGAACTCGGCGTGACTGAAAACAGAAGACTGACTGAAGACATGTTCCTACACCTCTTTAAAAATCGTACAAGATGCGGGCATCCCAACGACGTAAAAATACTTGTGTAGGACGTACGCGTGACACCGAAGCAACACTTGGGCAAAACAAGGTGCTGACAGAGCCGCACGGGCTGCCCTCCCGCAGCTGTGTAACGGCTGTTCCATTACTGAAAACAGTAACTGAAACGTAACGGGCACGAAATTGAAAAACTGGTATCAGAAATGGATAACGGAAACGAAAATACAGCAGTAGGGAGTTTTAGGAAAGAGAGATCACCCTCCGATTCCATTTCCCTATCGCTATCAGCCAATCGGTTAGTGCTACGCTGATAGCTGATTGGCTGATAGCGATACGGAAAACGAATCTGAGGGCGATCACCGTGTCCTAAGACTCCCTAGTAACGGAAAAAATAGAAACGGTAACGAAAATACGTCTGTTATTATTCCCTCCTAAATGCGAACATATTTTTTACAAATATATATATATATATGACTTTTTCCGGGATGAAATCAATTGCAATATAGCATATTCTGATCTCAGTGAGGACGTTCGTTAGTTGCACACATTTAATCAGAAGGCTAAACCATGCATAACCGATAGTTCGGTAAAAAGACAAGTCTTCATAAGTGGGATGGGAGCCACGTCGGCTTCGCTCCATGCATCAGCATAACAGTCACAGTTCCAAAATGAGAACGAAGAAAACCGCCGCGTACAAATCCGCGAAGGGGCGCTACCAAATATACTCAAATAACTAAGACAAGCCTGTAGATGCAGCACACTCCCCGTCTGGTATCTGAAGATACCACGAATTTCCTAACAAGCATGTAAATGTTCACAATTCATGATCACTTAATAAAAGGAAAATTTCACAAATGGGTTTCTGGAAAACCTTCACTAGTCCGTTCTTGTGGATCTTAAGCTCTACCTTACGCACCCTCGCGTCAGAACTGGGTAGAGTCTTGATAACGCGACCCATAGGCCACTCATTTCGTTCGGCATCCTTGTCCTTCAGCAAGACAATGTCACCTTCTCGGTAGTCTCGTTGAGCTGTTCGCCACCTGCGACGGCCCTGCAATGTTGGAAGATGTTCTTTCTTCCAGCGGTCCCGAAAGGTGCTGGCCATTGACTGCACTTGTTCGTGCTTAGAAGCACAGAGTCCAAGATGCGACGAACAATCCCGATCATGCGCTCCCAAGCACCACCCATGTGAGAGACGTGAGGGGGATTGAAAACAACCCACGTGCATCCTTGAGTTTGCAGATATTTGCCAACATTGTTATGGCTAGGCGAAGCAGTGTTGATCTTCAACTCTTTGCACGCATCGACGAAATTGATTCCGCAATCAGACCGCAGCACTTTAACCGGACCTGTAATAGACACGAACCGTCTTAGAGCGTTGATGAAGCTCGAAGAACCTATCGATTGAATGACTTCAATGTGTACCGCACGTATGGACAGGCAAGTAAACAACACAGCCGACCTTTTGCTGCATAGGTGGGCATTTTGGTGAAACCTCACTCGCCCTCACCCTCACGGCCCTCACGGCCCTCACAGACACATGCCCTCAATCGCCCTCACCCTCACCGCCCTTACGAGCACAGGCCCTCAGTCGCCCTCACCCTCACGGCCCTCACAGACACATGCCCTCAATCGCCCTCCCCCTCACCGCCCTCACCCTCACGGCACTCACAAACGCAAGCCCTGAGGGTCTTACCCTCATAGTGTCTCCTGTGAGTGCACTCATGAGGTTGTGTCCCTCATGAGACCTCCTGTGAGTGCACTCATGATGTCTGAGGGGCGCCAGGTCTCTGAGTGAAGTCACTGGTGAGGCCTGAGGTACGTGAGGTCAGTATGAGGGCATTCAGAAATGAGGTCAAATGACGCATGATGTTCCAGCGACACAACCACTGGCTGTGTACACTTTAAAGGGCTGGTGTGCATGTATTTAGCAATTTCGTCTACGTCGCGCTGGCAACACAGCAAAGCGTCCTGAGCTGACTGATTACTTGGCGATACGGTTCCAGCGACCCAACTACAGGCAGAGTGCACTTTAAAGGGCTGGTGTGCACGTTTTTACCAATTTCGTCTATGTTGCGCTGGTAACACAGCAAAGCGTCCTGAGCTGACTGATTACTTGGTGATATGGTTCCAGTGACCGAACTACCGGCAGGGTGCACTTTAAAGGGCTGGTGTGCCCGTTTTTAGCAATTTCGTCTACGTCGCGCTGGGAACACAGCGAAGCGTCCTGAGCTGACTGATTACTTGGTGATATGGTTCCAGCGATCCAACTACTGGCAGGGTGCACTTTAAAGGGCTGGTGTGCCCGTTTTGAGCAATTTCGTCTACGTCGCGCTGGGAACACAGCCAAGTGTACTGGGTTTTGTTGTGTTCCCAGCGCGACATAGACGAAATTGCTAAAAACGTGCACATCAACCCTTTAAAGTGCACCCTGCAGGTAGTTGGATCGCTGGAACCATGTCACCAAGTAATCAGTCAGCCAAGACGCTTTGCTCTTTCCCAGCGCGACATATACGAAACTGCTAAAAACGGGCACACCAGCCCTTTAAAGTGCACACTGTGTGTAGGTGGGTCGATGGAACCATATCACCAAGTAATCAATCAGCTCAAGAGGCTTTGCTGTGTTCCCAGCGCGACATAGACGAAATTGGTAAGAGCGTGCACACCAGCCCTTTAAAGTGCACCCTGCCTGTAGTCGAGTAGCTGGAACCATATCACCAAGTAATTAGTCAGCTCAGGACGCGTGGCTGTGTTCCCAGAGCGACGTAGACGAAATTGCTAAAAACGGGCAGACCAGCCCTTTAAAGTGCACCCTGCCCGTAGGTGGGTCGCTGGAACCATATCATGGAGTAATCAGTCAGCTCAGGAGGCTTTGTTGTGTTCCCAGCGCGACATAGACGAAATTGGTAAAAGCGTGCACACCAGCCCTTTAAAGTGCACCCTGCCTGTAGTCGAGTCGCTGGAACCATATCACCAAGTAATTAGTCAGCTCAGGACGCGTGGCTGTGTTCCCAGAGCGACGTAGACGAAATTGCTAAAAACGGGCACACCAGCCCTTTAAAGTGCACCCTGCCCGTAGGTGGGTCGCTGGAACCATATCATGAAGTAATCAGCCAGCTCAGGAGGCTTTGTTGTGTTGCAAGCGCGACGTAGACGAAATTGCTAAAAACGTGCACTCGGGCACTTTAAAGTACACCATGCCTGTAGTTGGGTCGCTGGAACCATATCACCAAGTAATCAGTCAACTCAGGACACGTGGGTGTGTTCCCAGCGCGACGTAGACGAAATTGCTAAAAACGGGCACACCAGCCCTTGAAAGTGTACCATGCCGGTAGTTGGGTGGCTGGAACCATGTCACCAAGTAATTAGTCAGCCAAGACGCTTTGCTCTGTTCTCAGCGCGACATATACGAAAGTGCTAAAAACTGGCACGCCAGCCCTTTAAAGTGCACTCTGCGTGTAGGTGGGTCGATGGAACCATATCATCAACTACTCCGTCAGCTCAGGACGCTTTGCTGTGTTGCCAGCGCGACGTAGACGAAATTGCTAAAAATGGGCACATCAGCCCTTTAAAGTGCACACTGCGTGTAGTTAGGTCGCTGGAACCATATCACCAATTAATCCGTCAGTTCAGGGCGCTTGGCTGTGTTCCCAGCGCGACGTAGACGAAATTGCTAAAAACGGGAACACCAGCCCTTTAAAGTGTACTCTGCCGGTAGCTGGATCGCTGGAACCATATCACTAGTGCCTTCATAATTTGCCCACGTCTGGTAAGCGTCATTTAACATCATTTCTGAATGCACTCATACTGACCTCACACCCTTCAGGCCTCACACAGACCTGGCGCCCCTCAGACCTCATGAGTGCACTCACAGGAGGTCTCATGAGTGGCAAAACCTCATGAGTGCACTCACAGGAGACCTCATGAGGGTAAAGACCTCATGAGTGCACTCACGGATGGCCTGATCGCGGGCTTGCCCTCACTCACCCTCACCTCAAAGGCGTGAGGTGAGGGTGAGGGGCAATCATGAGGGCTCTCATGAGTGAGTTCGCCCAGCTATGTGTGCGAGTTCACCTCTAGTTTTGCGCGCTTTAACCTTCCAGGGTCCAAACACGTCGAGGCCCACATAGGTGGACGGTGGGTCCGTGCTAAGTGTGTCTGTTGACAAATCAGCCATGATTTGCTTCTGAGGTCTGCTCCTCAGTGTGCGGCATTTGACGCATTTGTGAATCATCGAGCCGATGCAGCTTTTTGCTCCCACAATCCACAATCCTGCCGCTCTGACTGCACCTTCAGTGAAATGGCGGCCTTGATGCTCAACACTTTCGTAATGGTGTCGGACCAGTAGTGTTGTAATATGATGCCGACGAGACATGATGACAGGGTGCAGTTCGTCTTGGTCAAGTGTCGAGTTGTGAAGTCGTCCTCCGATTCTAATGATGCCATCCTCGTCCATATAGGGGTTCAACTTCCAAAGTGGGCTGTCCGTTGGTAGTCTGTGCTCATTTTGGATGCATCGAATCTTACTCGAGAACATTTTGCCTTGGACGGTTATGTAGACGACTTTCTTCGCAGCGGAAAGTTCTTCATTAGTCCGGGGCTCGAGGCAAGTGTGCCAGTGTCGACACCGATGCAGTATCACCCCGATAATGAAATGAGCGAGCGATGTGCAGAAGATTCGCTATTGTCCGAATCAGAATCGTCCATCTCGAAAACCGCTCGAATCTGTGAGCACGCAGCCGACGCGGCGACGACACGCTGGTAGCAAGGGTGGTCACCACAGTACGAGCTTCCTCGTCTGCCTCAGAGTCTATCAATCGAAACGTTTGACATTCGAAATCTGAGCCCGAGTCGTCTGTCTTGTACAAAAAGAAAGGGCCGGTTAACCACGTTGTCTTTGCAAGGCGATCAGCCGATACTGCCCGTGTGGCAATGTCGGCAGGGTTCTGTTCAGTGGGAACATAATTCCACTGTTTGGGCTGACATGACTTCCGGATCCTTTCGACCCTTTTGCTTACGTATACGTAGAACCTCCTGGACCCGTTGTATATGTAGCCGAGTACTACATTGCTGTCGGTGTAGAACTTCACGACGTCAAGGCAAACGTCGAGCTCGCTGATGATAACGTCAGCCATTTCCACTGCGAGCACAGCCCCACACAACACGAGTCTTGGAATTGTATGTCCACGTTTCCGTGCGAGCTTGGCTTTCCCGAGGGTAAACCCGACATGGTTATGACCACGAGCATCCGCGAGTTTTAAGTAAGCCACGGCAGCAATGGCTTTGGTTGAGGCATCTGAAAATATACAGAGCTCCTTACGACACGCAGTGGCGAGAGATGTACCAGAGCAGGTACGAGGTATCTCGATATCTTCGAGAGCTGATAGAGAGTCCCTCCAAACTTCCCATTCACTACTTTGTGGTAGCTCGACGTCCCAATCTTCTGTCAAGGTGGACAGTTCCCTCAACAACAACCGACCATGTACAGTGACAGGAGTTGCGAATCCAAGAGGGTCGTACAAATTATTAACTGTAGACAGAAGACCCCGCCTGGTGTGTTGCTTCTTGTTGGGAGGAACGTGGAAGGTGAAGGCATCATCTTTAATGTTCTAACTCAGGCCCAAGCTTGTTTGTGTCGGAGGAGAGTCAGTTCTTTCAGATCTTTCGCGTGCTCTTCAGATGGGAAACCTTTCATCACTGCGACGCTGTTGGAGGCTATTTTGTGCAGCCTCAGGTTTGCTACAGCCAGCATGTCCTTCGTTCTCTGGGGTAGATCGATGGCGGCTTCTTCGGTAGGGAGGGACATCAGCCCGTCATCCACATAGAAATCTCTCTTTACAAATCGCCTAGCGTCGGTACAATACTCCCTTTCACCTTCAAGGGCGGTTCGCTTACATCCATACGTTGCAACAGCTGGCGATGGGCTGTTTCCGAATACGTGAACGCACATCCTGTACTCCACAACATCCTACTTCGGGTCATTGTCGCGGAACCAAAGGAATCTGAAGTACTCCCTGTCTTCCTCACGAACGATGCAGCAGTAAAACATTTGCTGAATGTCTGCGGTGATGGCGAAAAGTTCCTTACAGAACCGAATTAGTCCTCCTACAAGATTTCCTAGATTAGGTCCTGTGAGAAGGACGTCATTTAGGGATGTCCCTTGAAACTTCGCGCTCGAGTCGAAGACAACACGTATCTGTCCCGGCTTCTTCGGGTGATATACGCCGAAAATAGGAAGGTACCACACTTCTTTTCCTTCTTTCCGTTCCGGGGCTAACTCAGCATATCCGTTCGCAAAGATGTTGCCTATAAATGTAAAGAAGTGTTCTTTCATATCCGGTCTTTTGTCCAAGGTACGGCAGAGCGAGGCAAACCGAGTTCGCGCTTGTTGTCTGTTGTCTGGTAGTGGACTCCTCCTTGTGCGAAAGGGAAGCGGAGCAACCCAACTGTTTGCTTCATCCTTGGTGAATGCCTTGTTCATTATTTCCAGAAACTGCTTGTCCTCAATCGAAGGAGCGAGCTTGTTGTCGTCCTTCGATGTCTCAAACACAGAGTCACCCAGCCCTTTGATGTACGACAACGTATCGCATGACCCCGCTGGCATCGGCGTCACGTTGGCTATCGCAGCACCTTGTGCAAAATTCACTTTGATGAAGACGTGACTTGGACACGGAGTAAAAGTGCTCGCTCTGCCGTTCTGTAGTAGTGTAGTGGTGAATGTACTGATACGGTCTGGCTTCCGCATCCCATTGATGCACACATCACCTACTATCATCCAGCCGAGTTCCAACATTTGGGCATACGGAGCATTGTTGGGACCACTCAGTTGTTGCCGTACCTTGTGCACCTGCAAAACGTTCCTGCCGAGTAGAAGCAGTATTTCGGCGTCGTCCGTCAGAGGCGGGATTAAACCAGCTATTTTCTTCAAGTGTGGATGATGGTGCGCCACTTCTGGCGTAGGAATCTCATTCCTGTCGTCGGGAAGTTGCATACATTCGATGAGTGTGGGTATAGTGGAACTCGTACACGTCCATCGATTGACTGTACCACATATACACTTGCTCGTCTTCCCGATGACTCAACTGTCCCAGCGCATGTTTTGAGTATGTAGGGGGATTCATATCCCTGCACGCCGAACACATCGAAAAAAGGCCGGCCTGGCAAGCGACCGGTTGCTCTGATCGTCCAGTACAGCGTACATCTTGAATGATAGGTCCGGCTTATCCTTTGGGTACAATCTGACTAGACATATCTTCGAGCAAGACCTACCCCAAGTGTTGCTTCCGCACACACTGGTCCCCTTGGTCACCTGATAGAGCCGTTTTCATAATAAAAATCCGTGCGATAGATCGTCCGCCAAAAATTCAGTGAAGTAACAGTTTTTTCTTTGTTCATTGCGCATCTTCGGAGACGCGTCTTTCCTTCACCCGCAGTGTCAGAGGGTGAAGGTGCACTGTGCTGCGTCAAGCGTCGAAGATGAGCTTTAACTTGCGAAAACAAAACGAAAAGTAATGTATCGGGCGACTCTATCGGAACTGCCCTTATCTTGGGTTGCATTCTCTGTTTTCTTTTAGCGTTTTTCCAGGACGCAAGAGGCGATAGTGTTATTTTCACCCTCTCACGTTGGGGGTGAAGGAAAGACGCGTCTCCGAAGATGTATTTTCAAAAAAATATGTTCGCATTTAGCTGGGACTCATATATGCGTGTCTTATGCTCACGTTCCTCCCTTAGCAGTATGTTCAGAGTGTTGTATCTCCGTACGATGGGACGCATGAAACGAGCATTTATCTTCATGCAAGATCCGTTTTACCGCACTTGTATCGCTACAGAAGATCACACTTCACAGGCACCAACGTTTGTTGCATCATACTAAATTGACCACTCTTGGTCCGACAGTTATACACACATACAGTTGCGCACACAGCACAATCAATATGAGGTCCTTCGGTGGTTAATCACATTTCATAGAGCATTGTGTTTCAATGGATATTATTCCGTATTTGCTGCACTCTTTCCTCGAGCTCTTTTCTGGAGTCATCGCTTATCCAAGACTTGATGCCAACTGGGAGATAGGTGCGGGACGTGCCTGTTGACTGCAACAATACTGTGACCAAAAACGGATCATGTGAGACAAAGATATGCCTGTTTGTGTGCTCAAGAAGAGCGTAGGTCTGATTGCGGCTCACTTGCATAACAAAATTCGGTGATTTATATCCCAAAGTATGTGCTCGTTTCAGGGTTTTTATAAAAGAAGGTAGACTTAAATAATGACAGGCTCAAATTCTGATATCTCCTATTTTCCCGAAACATCTAATTAATCTATTTTAGGTTGGTATTTTCGTAGTTTTATCACGCTTTTCGATAGAAAATCCGCCTGGTGGTATAACCCGCCTGCGAATGTGGTATAAATGCTTCTCTCACTGCTTTTCATAAAAAATCTGCAAAGAAAAACAAAGAACCCTGCAGAATTTTCGCACAGCTTACATGATACACATGTAACTGTCGGAACCAGATATAGGATAGTAGGGGAATAGACTACTTATGCCTAAATAAAATGCACATCTTAAACAACGAGGGCATAAAAGCAAAGGCATGATACGTATTACAGATATACGAAAATACGAGTGAGGATATTGGTAAAAGACTGCAGAAATGATAGACAATACCTAGGGGAACATTCAAGAAATCAGAAAGAGTATGAGACGTACGCGACCTTCGATTCCGACTCTGTATCGCTGTCAGTCAATCAGATATCAGCAACCTGATATCATCCATGAGATGTCTTATGATAAGTCAATTGCCTAAGCGGAATGGCTGACGTCACATTGCAATATCTGATTTGTTAACGGAGTTACGTTACGGAGTCGGAGTCGTGGGGCGCTTACGGTTCTCTAAAACTTCCTAATAGCACAGAACAACGAGTTTCTGATGGTCTCTCCTCGCGAGATGCGGTGTCGTTTACTAGCATTTGGGTCATAAAACGTAATATGCTTCCGGAGTAATACACGTTGAATAGCGAAATGCAGATATAAAGTTAAGAACGAATTCACTTGTCTATAAAAATATGTCGCGCTGGGTTGAAAGGGGAAGATCCTCGTGGCGGAGTAAATGTTCACAATGTACATGTATGAAGTACTTGAGATTGAAAAAAATATACATAGCCCTAGTGAAAATGTATCTGAGAGGCCTCTCAGGTCTAATATGTTATGGGACTGAGAGGACCTCTCAGGCTGACCTCTCAGGTTGAGAGGACCTCTCAGGCTGAGAGGTCCTCTCAGGCTGGTGGACCTCTCAGGCTGGTGGACCTCTCAGGCTGACCTCTCAGGTTGAGAGGACCTCTCAGATTGACAGGACTTCTCAGAAGCTAATGCCCAGATCTGACATCGGAACATAAATGTTCAATTTCGCCGTCTACGCTGCACCTGTCGTCGGAGTGGTATAATTATACAGTGCTATGATACACCAGACATAGATACAGACAAGTACATGTCACAAAACTCCACATATATTGAGTTCCTTCGATTGTACAGATACACTCAAGGCATGCACACTGCTATCTGATTATGTACCAGTTATTTCAAATGTCTTACAGAATTGTGAATATCTAATATTTGTTGAAGGATCGCTCGCAAGAAACTACACGAAACGGTAAATTGCACCAACAGAAACTAGATTTAGCACTTACATGTCTACGAAAGCGTACGAGTCATCATCAACACATACTGTCGTATTCCACAAAGCGTGAACTCATGGGACACATATTCACAATGTCCGTACAGCGGCGATGAAAAATATTCTTGAGGAACTCTGCTTCTCGGTGATCAAGTTAATCTGTTTTACGTATACTTCGGGACTTGCGATGCACCGTCTAGTTTCCCTTGCTTGCGTAAGCCACCAACTAACTGGAGAGATTGGGTTCTCACCACCTTGTGTTCTCACCACCTGTCACTTCGTACGAGATTCATCTGTAAGAAATACAACTTCAAAATGTCAGTGTAAGTCAGTGTGTAGGCATCGAAATATATAACACACCGTTTGGCACCCAGCGCCGTTGGTAACGTTACGTGGTTGGTAATCTTCCTATCGGCGCTCATAATGCGTGTCTGCGAACAGTAGTAAAAGCCTAAAGTGAAGAGGAATGGCTGTCAATCACAAAAGCATATTTGAGACATCGTCTACATACCTCAAAAACAGTTACAATCCCGAAGACAAAACGCAAATTACTTGAGATCCGCGGCCGACGTCCTCACACTTCAGCGTTTCAAAACAGACTGATTCAACCGCTGGCGACTGGCCGAAACGCTTCCACTTACGTGCAGTACAATAATGCACGGATTGCAAGAACAATAGCTTCAAGGGGGGAAGGCAATACAAGGTACACGGCACGTGTTCCTTGAAGAATAATGCACAAACACGTGAAATCTTGCGATCTATTTTCCAAAGCGGACGAGGTAGCATGTTCCGCGGCGCGGAAAACACGTAGCAACTTGCTCTGGGAGGTGTTGCACGACGCACTGTCGCAAAGCTGTCTGAGAGGTCCCCCCAAACCTCTCAGGGCTACATGAATGATTATACAACGTCTTCCAGATTTTCTCTAAGAGGTCCTCTCAGACCCCTCTGTGCTGCCTGAAAGGTCCTAACAGAACTTTCAAGATTTCTTGAAAGGACCTCTCAGACCCTTCAGAAGTGCCAAAGGGTCCTACCAGACCTTTCAAGATTTCTTAAAAGGTCCTCTCAGACCTCTTAGGACTGCTTGAGAGGTCCTCTCAGACCCCTCAGAATTTCGTAGCAGGTCCTCTCAGACCTCTTAGGACTGCTTGAGAGGTCCTCTCAGACCTCTCAGAATTTCTTAAAAGGTCCTCTCAGACCTCTTAAAAAATCCTGAGAGGCCTCTCAGATACATTTTCACTAGGGAGTGTAAGATGTGAAGCGCGTTCTTTGAGACAGCTTTGAGGCGGTGAGGGTCAGTGTCACTTACAGTAGTGTTTCGCAAACTTCTCGTTTTGTCGGAACTGAAAACCACTGATAATTCATTCGAGTACCCCTTATGTACGATTCATGTTGGCATAAGTAAGGAACGTGAAGATATAAAAAGAAAAAGAAAACAATGAACCGCCGTACAAGAAATAAGAATGTAGTAAACTTCAGCCTCTTTTATACGATATATCGTATAAAGTCGTACAATATCTCACCCCTTGAAGATGACGTGACCAGCACTCGCCAGTGCGGTTTTCGTGCTGTCTTCAATCGTCGCGGGTCGCCACGAACACTTTTGTGGATCCCCATGGGTCTAGCGGACCACACTTTGGGAGCTATTCACTTAGACAGTTTCATATCATGAATCAGTATGCGCGGCAAGGCTGAACATAAGACTTCCGTTTCGTTTGCAAATAATAAAAAAATCAGAATTTGGGAATATCTTGCGTATATATGATGGGAGTCGATGAACGTACAAAAGCAGGATGCTCACTGAAGCATAATGTTAGTAGTGTGCGTAATGCGTGTGCGTAGAGTTTTCTTCGTAACTGAAGCATAATGTCGAGCATAGTTAACGCGACATACGTTAGAAATGCGAATAATAATTCTATTCGTCTTGCAACTTTGCACACGTTATGGCACATCTCCTCTTCATGTACTTACAGACAATCTACAATGTCTAGTATACTGCATGAGTCATAATAGAGAAAATTGATGCATTGTATGATGCACTGTGACGTCTACTACCGACTGACATCCGTGCCTGCCAAATTTCATGTGCACTTTCTCTAATTCATCCTAGTAGGATATTCGAAATCTACAATTCCTATGTAGGTTCGAGAGTGGGTTATTCACGTAACTTTCTTTCACAGGTTAATGATTTGCTAGCCTCCTTTTGTGGTCAAATGCAGACTCACTATATGATGAAAGATGAAAGTCACTGAAAAGGTTAGCCAGCTGTAGGACTCGAACCCACATCTTCTGGATTGCCGGTCCAGGGCTCTACCAATTGAGCTAAGCTAACACGCCTTCTCAGTGACTTCCAGGGTGCGTCATCTGAAGGGACAAACCAGCCACTCTCTCTCGCTCATCCTCCTTTCACTTTTAAGAAATTAACGATGTAAGATGAATCTTTTATCGTTAATTTCTTAGGCAAATTGAGGCTTTGTACGTATTTGTCCCTTCTATGTTGGTCCAGCCTCAGAACATCAGTTATTTCATGTTCACTATATGACTCTTAGTTTCAGAAAATGTTGCAAGAGAACGCGGTTGCAGAGGTCTTTACATGAATAGTGTTTGCGATCTTTCTTAATCACTATAGCTCAGAATCGAAGAACTACTCCCCGGTGTGATATCGATTTTTTAACTATTACGTGTTTGCTTTACAATGCAAAATGCGTACCACCAGTGCTGAGAACACAGCACACGCTATACTAGAACAACTACATCATTTTACACTGAGTTGACAGACCAGCTCTTGCATTTACAGGTATCGCGGCATTTTCTTTCGTTATGCAAGTACTCGTTGACTGCTGTTGGGCTCCATTATCCTTCGTTCTGCTGGAGTAATGCCCAGCTGTTGCCTAGCAGTGTGTTAGTGAAATGCTTGAAAAACATTTGTTCTCAAGTACGCTGGCGCATTCGAAAACCAATCAGTGGGGTACCTGCTGCGAAGTGGCAACAACTTTACATATTTATATTATTATACTTATATATTTACATGTTTATATGACGGGTGTTCAAACTGTCGTCGAACTCATTTGCGGTTCACCTTACAGAGCTCAGCGCAATGAGACAGAAGTAAAGTCACCGCAGAAGACCATAATCGCCGTAGTGGGTGTTGTTGGTCTCCTGTTGGTCGTTGGTGGGGCTGGTATCTTCCTTTTTCTCAAGCTCAGTGGTAGGTACACCCGCTGAGTGCTAGTATTTTATCCTACCGCATTTATCGATTGCAAACTGTGCGTTCCAGATCTATTCACGTGTCTTTGAAAATATGACTATACGCATGTGTACGTCAGTGTCACAGTTGGCATGGTCCGAATGAGTTAAGATGGTGCGCAGAAGGTGTATTCTTGGAGGGCGTTCTATTTTATCCGTCTTATCAAGTATATTTAATGACAAATAATCACTTACTGCACTTTCAGCCAGCAAGTGTAATTAAACCCCTTTCTCAGTGAGCAACTTTGATATTCAATATTCATCAGCGACAGGTACTGACAAGTTTCTGAATCAAGAAAGTAGAAGATGAAATTCTGAAGTAACTGTACAGTTATTTCAGAGCTGAGTGCTTGCTGGTTCAGTGGTTGCTAATTGCGTTGGCTGCTGATGCCGCTGAGTGCGTTGATTGTTGCTAAGCGAGTGCGTATGGGTTGGGGTGAGTGATTGTTGCTGAGTGAGCGATAATACCGCGACCGGTACAGGAGCGTGAATGCTGGTTGTCGCCAGAGAAGTGGCGGAGAGGTCCATCGCGAAGCAGTTGGACGCCGGAAATTGAACTCGCTGTGGTCTCCCTGTGGGTCCCCGGTGGAACTGGGGCACCGGTGCGACTTACCTGCTAGACGGTGATTCGCTGCTGGTTTGCTGAAAAAATTAGGATGGTGAATGGCCGAGTTACGCTAAACATGGTGTTCGTTGTTCGAGTCACCAAATGTGGAGGAGACGGTGTTGTTCTACATGAGTCTTGACCGCGATCATTGAATGCCCCAGCGGGCAGATGATGCGTGGTCTCACGCAAGGCTGATGCCTGTAGAACTGGCTGCCAGGCGCAGTAGCGCGCGGCAGCACAGGCACGTTTTGGTCGTCCACGGGCCGCCACAAGTTACTTCCCAAGCCTGCCTTTCATAGTCTGCACTACAAGAGGGAACTTATTCCATGCTGCTATCTGCCACCTGCTTCTATCTTTGCTTTGTCATCATACGACGGCACCATATGAAGTTCATCACACAACACTCGTGTAGTTTAACTGGTAACGCGCAAACAGTTCCTTCGTAACGGAGCAATCATAAGGGTATTGGATTGAGTAGAAGCTGCTGACTGGAGTTCAAGTGTGTTGCTGGGTTTTCGCTTCGCAAATTTTTATTTGAGAAACGTGAATATCGAATAGTGTTGTGTGAATATTCTAATATTTCAGATATCGAAGCGAATAATTGGGTATTACATTCGAACCGAATATAAAGTATGATATTTGAATTTTGAATCGAGTCGAGCACCCTTTCAAACCGAATATATTCGAACAATTCCGAAGCTACGCCGCTGAGCCCGACAACATACGAGGAACAATTTATAGCAACATGAGTGCTGCTCGGATCCCTTACAACACGGTCTGTACTCGTTGTCAAGGGTAGTGAACACGGCTTCCTTAAACTAATACGAGGTGACGTCACTATGTTTGATTTACTCTAGAACGGTGATCCGCGTTACACGTGTTCTACGCTGTATGTTTTTTCTGGTACTCGGATTAGTCTCGTGCAAATAATTGCTGTGCAGTTAATGTCAAAGGACTCAAGAAGATTCCAATGCCGTTCCCCCTGGATGTACTCGTCGCAACGTCAGCAAAGTCTGGAAATTCTTTCGACGAAGTGAAGGCGGTGCGAAATGCCTCGAATGCGTAATTTTAAGACGCTGTCGAATATCACAACTACACTTCTCACATAGCACGCTCCTAGCCAACCATAATCTATACTGATACCGTTAACTGCTCTGATTTATTGAAAACGGCAGGCGTATGCCTTTTTTGTGACAATTATGAACAGCATAAGTGTCACAGAAAAGACGGGCGCCACCTGTTTTCAACATACCACGGCAGATAACGATATCATTGGAGGTGATGGTTGGCTAGGAGCGTGCTATGCGGAGAAGTGTGTGAAGAGTGTACGCTAGTGATCCACTTGTAGCGGCGTTCCGTGATTTGTAAACGCTATCACACCCTTCAGCTTGCTGCTGGCGACTCATTGACTGATCGACTGTCCAGGGTTAACGTCAATTAGGTACTGCCACTCTGTATGGTATGCTTGGGCCCCGACTGAAGCAGGACACTGCCTGTGCAAAAGCACTGACCCAGAAAACAGCAGCCTCTGTTGAATCAGGCTCTCACAGTTACTCTGTCGTTGAGTAATCTGGCTTCGAGGAAGAACATGACAGGTCCCGCCTGTAACGTGCCCTTGCGCTCCACTTTCACACGTACGGTCATACCACGCCACGAACGCGTTGTTAAGTGACCCTCCACACGCGGGCCCTATATACGGGAAAAGTGGAGGAGTCACGTTGAATACCGTGTCATGAACGTTTCTGCGTCC